>NC_056733.1:1172428264-1172702668 GCF_019279795.1 Protopterus annectens | reverse complement strand
CTCATCAAGATTCCTCTTGAAGAGAGTCAATGACGGACTCTGCCTAACCTGGACTGGGATTTTATTCCAGAGTGAATGGAGCCTCTGGGTTAATCTGTCCCTCCAGCATGTTCTATTTATTTCAGTGCTGAGGTTCAAGTCTCTCGAACACGTAGCTCGATGGGATTTGGATTTTCTGAGGTGCAGCATGTCCATTAATTCCGGGTTGGACATGGCTTTATACATCAGGCACAGATCGCCTCTGAGCAGGCGGTATGCCACTGAGTAGAGCTGGAGTTTCCTTAACCGGGCAGCATATGGCATCTGTTTGAGCCCTTTGATCCTCTTGCTGAGGTACTTTTGGGGTCTTTCCAGTTGCTGCAGGTGTCTGGTAAGGTACATCCCAAAAGGGGCATTGTACTCAATTATGGGCCTGATGAGGGATGAGTAAAGAGGCACGATGACCTCCCCTGATCTAGATGTGAATCCCTTCATGATTAGGTGGGCTATATAAAATGTTTTTCTAACCACTTTGGCCACGTGGTTGTCAAATGAGAGATTGCTATCAACTTGGGTCCCCAGGTCCCTAATTACTTCTTCTGTACCTAATGGATTACCACCTATGTGGTAATTTGTGGGCACTTTGTTTTTGCCAAAGAGGATGACTATACACTTTTTGGCGTTTAGCTTGAGGCCATGGATCTGGCAACAGTTGTCTGTTTCTATGAGGCCCTTTTGGAGGATGCTTGTGTCGGCTGGAGAGTCGATTATGGCGCCCAGGTTGCAGTCATCTGCGAACTTGGTCAGCCACAGTCCTTCCATGTTGGCCTGTACCTCCGAGAAATATATACCGAACAAGAGATGTCCCAGGACTGAGCCTTGTGGGACGCAACTTGTAACTGGTTTGGAGTCTGACATGGCTCCAGCAATTCTAACCATGTGGGTTCTGTCCTTGAGCCAGTTTGCAACCCATCTAGTGACATAGGGGTTTATATTTAAGCTGGTGAGCTTATCTATAATGCTCGAGTGGGGTATTGCATCGAAGGCTTTTGCGAGGTCCAGGTAGGCTGTGTGGACCACCTTCCCTTTTCAATGGCCTTGGTGACTGTTTCAAAGAAATCAACCAGGTTTAAGAGGCAGGATCTGCCCTTAACAAAACCGAACTGGGTAGGATCCAGTGTCTGTAGGTCCCCAATATCTTTATTTATGAGGTCCATGATGATCCTTTCCATAGCTTTGCAGACCAAGCTAGTCAGGCTTCTGGGGCGATAGTTTCCAGGATCCATTGAAGCACCACCTTTGTGGAGAGGGACCACTGTTACTGTATGCCACTCTTTGGGTACATATCCTGTAGTAAGGCTGAGATTGAACAGTAGTTTTATGTTTGGGTTTAGCTCTTCTTGGAGTTCATGTAGGACGCAGCCCGGGACACCGTCTGGTCCCATTGATGCTGTGTTTTTTGCTTTGGAGGGGGCAGCTCTTACCTGAGTATCTGAAATGTCAGGGGGTCAGCACTCTGCTGGGATAGATATTTGCCCTTTTGGTGGGGGGGGGGAGTTTGCGCTGAACCTGTCAGCTAGGATGTTGGAAATGTCTGTGGGTTTGGTGTATTTTTTGTCATTTTGGACTAATTCTGAGCATATCTGGGAATTGCCACCCAGGTTCCTAACATAACTAAAGAAAGCCTTGTGATTATCCTTAATGTCCTGTGCAATTTTTCTCTCGAAGCTGGCCTTAGACGATTTTATGAGTGCCCGTAGTTTTTTGCTAATACTGATCAGAGACGCCTTCCCTTTTTGGGATTTTGCTCTATCATTTAGTAGCTTCCTCCTTCTATTGTATAGTTTGTTTATGGCTGGGGTCCACCAGAAAGGATGTCTGCCTTTGGAGGATTGGGTCTTGGTTTTATTTGGGATTGCATGATCCGTGCATTCCTGAAGGTGTTCATAGAATGTGTTTATAAAGGATTCTGCTGTCTGGGCCGTATTTTCCACTAGCTCGGGGGTTTTGAAGGATTTCACCTCGGTTTTGAGGAGTGTGAAATTTGCTTTAGAGAAGTTTTTCACTGTAGTTTTCAGGGCAGGGGGTGGAGTCAGGATGTGACTATCCAGTGAGATTAGTTTATGATCTGATCTTACCAGTGAGGGATACACTTCTGGTCTGGAGCATAGAGTCCCCATGTTGGTGATGATCAGGTCCAGTATGTTTTCCCCTCTTGTGGGAGTAATAACAAGTTGTTCCATAGCATTTGAGTTTATAAATTCTAGGAACCTTTGGGCTAGGGTGTTGGAGCTAGAGTAATGCTCCCAGTCTATGTTTGGGTAGTTGAAGTCGCCCAATATAATGGTGTTTGGAGAGACCTTCATATTTTCCAGTGTTCTCAGGAAGGCCGAGTGGGGTTCCTGGGTTTGGGAGGGAGGTCTGTAGCAGGTTATAAACTGGAAGGCAGTTTTACCCAGTGTTAGTTGCACACGGATAGTCTCTGATGCTTCGTGCTGTGCTACCAACCTGGAAGTGTGGGTATCGTTGACGAATATTGATACACCCCCTCCTTTTGTCATTCGGTCCAAGTTCTGGGTCCGAAAAGCATGGTATGAGGTATAACCTGGTAGTGCTGGGGTGCTCTCGGGAGCCTTGAACCAGGTTTCTGTTACTGTACAGATATCGATGTTCTCCATGCTAAGGAGAGTTTCAATTGCATGCATCTTGAGGTTTAGACTTCTGGCATTGAGTAGCATTACTCTTAGTTTCTTATCCCTTGTGATACCTATGGAGGAGTGTTTGTCTTTTGAGCCTTGCCTAAAAAGGCACTATGGGGATAGCAAAAGCCTTTGCCAATATCCAAAAGCCCAGGGGTGACAGGTGCAAGCCATCCCTAGCGAAGCATCATGGCTTGTCGAGCATGTCATCCCAGGCTGACAGGCATTGGATCCCCTTTGAATGACACCAATACTTAAGCCAGTTGTTGAAATTGATCATCTTGTCTTCATATTGTGGCATCATTCTTGGTGAGGGTAAGATGCTACTCAAGGTCAGGGTCATACTGGCCTGGGCTACATGCTCAGAGAGCTCCTCTATGTCTCTTTTCATGTAGCCCAGGGAGGTATGTCTCAGGTCATTCACACCAGCATGGACAATGACTGAGTCATATTTGTACTTGCCTTGGAGTGACCTGAGTGCATGTGTTATGTGGCGGATCCTAGCATCCAACAGGCAGCTCACCATGACCTTCTCCTTGTTCAGCCTGGTGAGAGGGACATCAGTGTGCCTGATGATACAGTCACCTATTACAAGTGTATCAGGTCTGTTGTTTAGCCTTAAGGGCTGTGACTGTTCGGCACACTGGCTTTGTGAGCTATGTGTTGCACGTGTTTTGTTTTGGTGTAGCGGTTGCTTGGGTGTCTGCTTTGGAGGTCTCTGCTGCTTAGGCAGATTTTTATTTAGTGCCTCCGAGTATGTTTTTGTGTGTTTATGTGTTTGGTTTGCTGTCGTGGTAGGTCTATGTGAGACTGGAATTGTAGTGAGTGTGGTTTCCTTCTCCTCCTGACTGGTTTCGCCAGTACTGAGTTGAGAGAGCTTAGCCTCCAATATGGCTATATGGTTGCATCTCTCACATGTGTTGGAATTTGTTGGGAGGAGGAGAGGGTTGTCTGTGTACATCAGGCAGTTGTAACATTGCCTCAAGATTCCCAGATTCACCAGCTGGACCAGAGAGGAGATTGACAACTGACCTTTGGACATGCTAGAATCGTATTGGGAATTCCTTTATAATTGAAAAAAAAAGGGCCAATGGAGAACAAGGTACTCAAGGGGAGTTTGTGAGGGTGTAGTTCTTTTAATTTTTTAGTGCTGACTTATATAATTGCTTTAGTGAGCAAGTGCCAGGTAACTGAAATGCAATGTGTTACAGGTAACTTAAATGCAAAAACGACAAACAGTAACTTTCTTTCAAGTGAAACAAGGAAATATGTCCATATGTCCAAAACCAGGAGCATCATGGGCAGGGGTAAATCAACGCAGAAAATGTGTACATATGTCCATATGTCCAAACACTGGAACATCATGTGCAGAGGTAAATTAGGCTTGAAAATAGCAATGTTCCTCCAAAACAGGGGCAGTCGAGAGGGCTGCTAAATGCTAATAAGACATTCTGGGGAAGAGGTATATGCTAATTAGTCACATGCCCTCCACCAGTGCAGCCTGCAATAACGTATTTACTTAGCCAAGTCAGAGAACTTCTCAGCTGCATAAAGTAACACAGCCACTCACAGATGCTTGTGTTAATGAACACAGCTAAAAGATTGTATTCATTCACTGTGGTAGAGGTATGTGCCAAGGAGTTTGGTGGACAGGTAGTACTGGGGGGTTGAGTTTGAGTGCATGTATGAGTGTATATATGCCTGGGATATCACAATAGGGAAGTTGGTTAGGGGACTGAGTAGGTGTGTGTGTGTGTGTGTGTGTGTGTGTGTGTGTGTGTGTGTGTGTGTGTGTGTGTGTGTGTGTGTGTGTGTGTGTGAGTGAATGGGTGACTGTGTCCATGAGTACTATTAGGTGTGAAAACTCAAGCTCAGTGTGTGTGTGTGTGTGTGTGTGTGTGTGTGTGTGTGTGTGTGTGTGTGTGTGTGTGTGTGTGTGTGTGTGTGTGTGTGTGTGTGTCTCTGAGTATGAATGTGTAGGTGGTTGTGAGTCTGTAATACCTCCATACTCCCCTAGACCAACATATCCTGCAGCATTAGGGGAAACACTAGACACCAGAGATAAGTCTTAACATTTTGCTTAACAGCACTTAAAATACATGCATCGAGGAGAACATTAGACACCAGAGGTAATTGTTAATACTGTGCTTTAAAAGCACTTAAAAAGTCTCAAACCTGTACCCTTTCACTACACAGATAGGATATTAGTCCTTTGCTACACCACCACTCGACACAAGGAATACTTGAGAATATTACCAAGTATTTAAAAAAACATGTAGAGTAAAAAGGGGGAAGGGGCTGAATCCTGCATCCTTGTCACTGAAAGCAGTAGCATTAAAACACTGTGTTAACTAAACAGCCAGGATTATAATATGTATGAAACTCTAATGTCTTGAACACTTCAAGGATTGCAACAGTCCATGAGTTTCTGGGGAAGCGTTATCTACAGGAAACAAAAGCCAGGAATGTAGCCATGTTGGGAGGCATAAGTACAAGGCCAGGAGGGACACTAGATGATAGCAGGGAACATATTTATTTAAACTATAACAGGGACTCAAGGTAAAACATTACTAGGACAGCAGGTCTAGCATCACGATGCACATTACGAACAGTAAGCAGAATGAAACTGTAATGTATGTCATTACTAACAGGCTGAAAGGATCCATAATTTATGTGGGCAGGGATAATGAAATAAGAAGAGACATCAGGGACATTCTGGCAACTCAGGGATAGCCAAGAGAGGTGTGTGTGTGGGATAGCCAAGAGAGGTGTGTGTGTGTGTGTGTGTGTGTGTGTGTGTGTGTGTGTGTGTGTGTGTGTGTGTGTGTGTGTGTGTGTGTGTGTGTGTGTGTGTGTGTGTGTGTGTTTGTGTGTATGTGGGTTTGTAGGAGAGTGAATGGGTGGTGCCTGCACCAATGGAATGCATAGGCCCCCAGCATTAACTACCAAAGGAAAATAATAATTTGCACTAGCATTGTCAAAGACAATTCAGAGAAATTAAGATTAGCGAATAATGAAGTCTTTCCCCACTGCAGCTAATACGTATCTGAAATGCAAGTTGTCTCACTGTGTAAACAGCCATTTTTTACCACAGGTCTATGTGGAGGTTGCATGTTTTTTTCTTATCATTCTGGGTTTCCTCTAGGCACTCTAGTTTCTTCCCCAAAATGTGCTACAGTCAGATTTTTGATGGAAGGGTTTTTTGAGTTGTGTTCCGAAAGTGGGGAAGGGGTAGATTTCTTTTAGGTGAGGGGGAGGGATTGCCAGAATTTGGGTACAAAAATAAGGAGGAATGGTTGGTTCAGTGCAGTTTGGCTTGGGATGTCTAGAGTTAGGGAGTCATTGGGGAGATGTTGAGGAAGTTGTAGGTGGTGATTTTATTATGGAGTTTGGCAGGAAGGTGCCTGGATGAAATATTTTGAAAGGAAGAGACCCTAAGAGTAGCTCAGTTCTGTAGGAAACTAGGAGGCATCTGGCTTTGGAGAGGATGGTGCAGTGGTGTTTCAGGGGGATCAGTAATGAAGTGGCAGATTTTGTCTGTGTGTGTGTGGGTTTTTTTTTTTTTTGATATTTTGAGTTTCAGTGTTTTGAGTTTTCAGTATTTTGAGCTTCAGAGATTTTGGTCTCAGTATTTTGAAAGTCAGTATTTTGAAGTGGACCCATATTATATATATATATATATATATATATATATATATATGTATATACATAGGTTTACTATGGTTTGTGTGAATGACATTCTGTTGGCAGCACTGCTGTCAAAAATCAGAATGTCATGCACAAAACATAAATGGATAGGATAGTCGAACACACTTATGCGAATGTAGTAGTGCATTTGCATAAGTGCATTTGACTATCTGCACTGAGATTGCAGTACAGTGGGGATTGGAAATTCATCCATATCCCCACTGTAGTGCAATCTTGGAGTTAGAATATATTAGTCGGGGCAGTGTGGGGGGTGCAGGGTGGCTTGCCCCCCTGCAAAAACATGATATGTCATATAGGAGTCCGATTTGCATCAGCTCCTTTACGGCTATCACGTGATGGTTTCGGCCACAATGTCAGCTCAAGTGTGTCGATTATTTGGATTGACACTGTGGCCAGTCGGAATGTTTGTGTTCGGGTTTACTTTTCATTGTTTTGAATGGCAAATGTTTTGCCGTTCTAATATATATATACATATATATCTAATATATATACATATCTATCTATATATATATATATATATATATATATATATTTATATATTTATATATCTATATGATATATAGATAGATTTATATATAAATATATGTATATAGACAGTGCAGTGGTGTAGCGGTAGCATTTTTGCCTCACAGCAAGAGGTTCTCTGGTTCAATTCTCGGCTGGGGAGATTTGTGCGGAGCCTGCATGTCCTCCCTGTTTTCATGTGAGTTTCCTCCCATGTTACAAAAACATGCATGTGGAGCATTTATTTCTCCATGGGCCTCAACTGAAAATTGGCTTCATTCCAAGTTGGACTTTCCTGGTTAACAAATGTTAAATAAATAAATTTCATATACCAGATGAACAGTTCTCTTGTCCATTTAACAAAAACATTAATTAAACATCCATCTATAGCCTCACTTCCCTTTTTTATATCTCTCTTTTTATCTTCTAGTAATGTGTTCCAGCCATCAGACAAATGCTTATTACCTTCCCACCTGTATTCAGAATGTTCTGAGATTAAGGATTATCCTGAAACTTCAGTGTCCATCTGTAGACTCCATCCATCCATCCTCAACCCCTTTTCCCATGTTCTTTTGCACATGGGGTCAGAGTGTCATTTCAGCAGTGACAATCATCTTGAGGCAAGGTTTTACACTACCAAGTGGCTAGCCCTTCATTCGTACACTAACACAGAAGACCATGTAGCTGCTTCAAGAATAAAATTAGTATCTAAGCACCAGAAGAAGCCACCACACTAGTAGAATGAGCCTTGACTGAAGAAGGAAGGCTCTTGTCATGAAAGGTGTAATAAAAGAAAATAGCCTTAGAAATCCAAGAAGAAATAGTTTTCTTGGATACAGCTACACCCAAAGATCTAGGATAAAAAGAAACAAACAACTGATCAGATTTCTGAATAGCCTTAATCTGATACAAGTAAATTCTGAGATGCCTATGCACATGCAAAGTATGCAGCACTCTCTGACTGTCAGACTGCAGAGACAGGAAAAAAGTAGGCAGACTAATAGACTGATTAAGGGAAAGATCATTAACCACCATAGGCATAAAAGAAAGATTAGTGCGTAAGGACACCCTGTCCTCACGAAAAATCAAAAAAAGGAGCACAAGCCATAAGAGCCTGCAACTCAGTCTCCTGTCTGGCAGAAGTAAGAGCTAACAACAGAACAGTCTTTCAAGAACAATGTTGCAAGGAAGCTGAAACAGCAGGCTCAAAAGGAGCCTGAGTCAACTTCTCCTAAACAAAATTAAGATCCCAGGGAGGTAGAACAGGCTTCCTGGGAGGTCTGATATTAAGGACACCTTTGAGAAATTGTTTAACCTCACATCTAGAAGCTAAAGGAGGAGATAACAGCAGACAAGCACAGATGGTTGATAAGTGGGCCTTAACAATAGGCCAAACCAGCATTGAGCAACTCACACCAATAAGAGAGAACCAAAGGAACATCCCAGTAAGTGGGTTTAGGTTATGAGACAGACATCAAATACAAAACCTCTTCATTTTGGATAAGTAGGATTTCCTAGTCATAGGTTTCCTGGCCTCCTGCAGCACTTGCAGCACGGCCTCAGAAAAAAGGTGTCGATGAGGGATCAAAATCTTATTGACCACAGTGTCAGTTGAAGCATGGACAGGTGAGGATGGATCCCTTGTCTTGTGTGATTAGATCCACCTTGTGAGGTAACTTGTGAAAATTGCCCCTGGCTAGCTGCAGAAGTAGATGGAACCAGTGCTGTTGTCACCAAAAGGGAGTCACCAACAAGATTTTCGGAGCATCCTGTTGAATTTTGAACAGGACTTAAGGAATAAGAGGAAGGAGAGGGAATGCATAAAGAAGCATCCCCTTCCTGGAGAATGAGAGGGTGCCCACCTTCCATACCAGAGGACCTGAGACTCTGGCACAAAACAGTGGAAGTTGTCTATTTATAGGGGAGACAAAAAGATCAACCTGAGGAGTACCCCCTGGTGAATAATGCCTCAAAACAAATCCCTATGAAGTATCCATTCATGGAACTGAGTTAAGGACCTGCTCAGAGTGTCTGCCATAATGTTCTGACCAGAAGGGATATAAACCAGCTGAAGAGCCATTTGATCATTGACTTGGCTTCAGATCACTTCACTTCACTGAAGCCATATGATCCCATACCAGAAGTGCCAAGTGGTAGGATCTCATTCCTCCCTGTTTGTTGATATACCACATCACTGTGGTATTGTCAGTGAAGACCTTGAGATACCCTGCAGAGAAAAGAGGTTGAAAGGCCTGAAGGGCCAGCAGAAGAGCTCTCATCTATTTGACACGGATGTGCTCCCTTCACTGGGAAGACAACCACATCCTCTGTATTTTTAGAGAGCCAAACATTCCTCCCCGACCCATGTCTGCAGTGCCTGTGTACAATTCCTGAGAGGGAAGACAGGAATGAAAATGGATCCCTGGGTTCAGAGACAACTGCTGAATCCACTAGTGAATTTCCTGTCTGAGACAAGGAAAAGGAGGCACCATAAAGTCTAGAGGATATCCATGCTGAAGCCACACTGACTTCAGAAACCACTGAAACTTTCTCATGTGAAGTTTGGCCAGAGGGAGCATCGAAATGGTGGATGCCGTGAAATGCAGAACTCTCAGAAATTCCCTGAGGCTAATGGAAGCCAGAAGAAGAACAAGAAAGAAATAAGAGTTAAGCCTTTGGAAGGGGGCAGGGATGCAATCATAGGCACCAGATGACTCCTGCAACCCAGAAATGTACTATGAACCCCAGGGTCTAAAGTAGGGAAATGGCAAAATGAAGATTTTGCAAAAGAGTTTCTGGAGAGGACACCTGAATCAACAGATCATCTAAGTAAGGAAATATTTGGTTCCCTTGAAGTCTGCAAAAAGAAATCACAGGAGCAAGGCATTTAGTGAACACCCTTGAGGTAGAGGAAAGGCCAAAGGGCAAAACAGAGAACTGAAATTGCCAGGAAGAAACAAAGAAATGTAAAACCTTCCTGAAATGAGGCTGGATTGGAATATGGAGATAAGCATCCTTGATCCCAAGACACCATATATGCCTGAGGGAGCTGGAGAGGAAGCAGAACCTGAAGAGACAACATCTGAAAGGAAGGCACATTTAAAAAAGTGTTTAGATGAGAGAGGTCTAGAATAGGTCTCCAAGTGCCCTCTTTTCTTGGCACTAGAAACAGTCTGGAGTAGAACCTTTTCCCCATTTGGGACACAGGTACCTCTTGAATAGTACCGAGCAAGAGATTTTGAAGAACCTCTGAGAAAAGGGAAGCTGTTCTGAGGAGGTTGAGGAATCCCCATAAAAAAAGGGTGAGATTTCCACACCGTGAAGTACCCCTGACGAATGACTGACAGAACCCAAGAATCTTGAGTGATCTGATGTCAAGCAGGAAGAGAAAAAGATAGGCAAAGAGTAAGGGGAATGTGGCTGGGAGGACATGGATAGTCATACAGCACCTGTTTTGTCTGGAAAGGAAGGCTTTGGAAACCCTGAAAACTGAGTAGCCTTAGCAGGAGGAGCCTATTTGCCACTCTTCTTGCCTTTTGTAGAAGGGCAGGAATGTCTACGAACAAAGGCAGGCTTAGCAGAATAGTTTCTCTGAAATTTAGGCACAGGAGAAACAAAAACATGTTTAAGCTCTTGTAAAGCCTTGCCCTTATCATGAAGGGACTTAAACAAACCAGCAGCAGCTTTACCAAACAAAAGTTTAGAATTCAGGGGAGCATCCATCAGCTTAGCTTTAATATCATCTGGTAGAGGCTGGAGGCTAAGCAATGAATTTCCCCTCAAAAGTGAATCAAAAACAGCAGCCCTAGAAGAGGCATCTGCCGCATCATAACTACATTAAATAAAATGCTAAATGACTTGAGAGGAAGACCCTAGCAAGGAAAGAACAGAGGTTTTACCCTCAGACTCAGGAAAATCAAAAATAATTTGATAGGCCTGAGAAAGAAGAGCCAAATCATACCTAGAGATATGGGTCTGATAATTAATAACCCTAAAACCTCAGGTAGCAGAAGTGTAAACCTTCTCACCCAGCCATGCCATATTTCTGCTATCTTTGTTAGAAGGCAATGCCTTGAGTGAAAGAAGAAATTGAGATGGCTTATCAGAGGCTACAGAAATCACAGAAGGGTCAGCAGCAGGACATTTATACAAAAAGAAACAATCCTCAGGCAGCCCATAAAACCTATCAAGCTTCTTGGGAGCAGGGGGTAAAGAATCAGGAGCATGAGAAGCACTGGGAAAAAACATCCAGCAAAGCAGCCAGAACAGGAGGAATAGCTGCAGGTTTAGGAGACTCCAACTGTAGCAATGCATAGTACCTCCTATGGATATCAGGGAACTGAGCACAATCCCACTTAAAAGAATCCATCACCCTAGAGAGTGTATCTCCAAAGGAAATTTCCTCGAAAGGATCATGAGGACTAATCAATTCCTTCTCCTCTGACCCACAGTCCAAAGGAGAAGGAATTTGAGTAGAATAAGTCAGGGATTCATCATCAGAATCCAACACAGACTCAGAAGAATCCTGTTCCCTAGGCCTTTTAAGGGGAGTAGAGGACCAGGGAGGAGCAGGAACTGAAGTCCCTTGAGGTCACTTTAAGGACATTAAAGCAGTAAATAGCCACTGACTGAAAGCCTGCCATCCATTTTGAGGATCCCTAGGAACAGAAGAAATATGTTTAAGTTTTTGTTTCTTTTTTAAGGGAATGTCCCCTCCAAAAAACTGAGAAGACTCATACCTAGGACGGTAGTCGAGAACCATAGTAGGAACTTCTTCCCCAACTAAAATCTGAGGACTACCCTAAGCTCCTCAGAAAAAATCAACCATGATTCCCCCCTGAATGTCCAAGACAGACACATGCAAAGCCTTATCGGACGTGCTGCCAGTCGGAACTTCACCAGCCTTCAATGTGGTTGTCGTAGAGGAATCCGACAATGCAGTTAGACGAGCCTCCAGGTTTGTAACAACCTTAGGAGAAACACCTGGCAGAGGCTAGACAGCAGAAGATTCTGGTCTTACCTTTTCACCTTCTTCTTCCCTAATAGCTGAACCTCAGGGCAAGAGGTTCTAACCATTGTATCTTTAGCAAGAAGCTTAAGATGCTGGTTCTCAAAATACAAGGAAAGGGAAGAAAGTCTACTGTGAACAGTTTTCAAAATGAACGCCTGGCAAATAGAACAAGACACATGGTCATGAGACACTCCTAGATAAAAAAGACACTTATCATGGCAGTCTTTATAGGGAATCTGTCTCCTACACTGGTATTTACCTTTCCTGGATGACATTAACCCCAAGGAACACAAAAAAGCAACTCCAATGGGGCACTTATTTGCATTGCAAACAGGTGTAGGTAATCACTGGAGAGCAAAAATGCATTCAACTGGTAAAACAGATGCAGGTATACAGACCAACAGTGAAAAGATACATTTGGACTGGCAGAAAATAAGTTCTGATTATGGTAAGCCTGACTGTCACCTTTATGCCCTATGGTACATAAGGAGCATTTCAGTGATGTTCAGCTGTACTTTTAAATGCAAGAGGAAATCTTTGGTATACTGCCTGGATGACAGGCTTCCATGGCAGGGAATCCCGAATGTTAAGAATATTGCAGCAGTGAATGTAAGGACATCCACTATGTACAATATTTACATCAGTGAGAGTAGTGATATTTTAGGAGATTGAGAAGAAATGTTATAGTGAAAATGATAGGCAGTATGTATTTTATTTATTTTATTTATTTATTTTACATTTGTTGACTGGGCTAGTCTGGCTGGATACATGTCCATTTTCAGCAGAGGCCCGAGGAGAAAAGCTCCACTAAATACTAAGTACATTACATAAAAAACCATTACTTCTAAGAAAAGCAAAATTTTAGAATTCAAAAAGACCATCCAGAGGGAAGGATAGTTTTAAAGAGAGACATATACACCATATGCAGTTCATTACATATTTGCATTACATATATGCAATTACTTATTAGCAATTTTACATAAATTATGTATAGTTAGAATTAGAACGGTTAAAAGAGGGGAGGAAGAGGCAAAAATAGATAAGAAGTGTGTATAGAAAAGGTTAATCAGGTGCATTGCAGGAACAAAGCCAATGGTTTAGGTAGAAAAGTTTAATTTTCTGTTTGAATAGAGGCAGGGATGTAGTCAAGGTAATGTCACTAGGTAAGAGATTCCAACTTCTACCTATAGTGTTAGTGAATAGAGAACCACCTGCTGTATTGTTTACCTTTATTGATTTTGTCATAATTTTACTAGAAGAGCGAAGTGAGTTGAGATTGTTGTAAGGGATTAGAAGTTGAGAGATTATAGGGGTGTTGTCAGGAAGGTGTAGTATGTTGTGGGCTATAGTGAGTTGAGGGATTATTAGGTAGTTTTGAAATTGAGCCAGCCAAGTTGTTTTAGGTTTATACAATGGTGGGTCCTAAAGGGGTTACCAGTGGCGAAGCGAGCTATGTTGTTATAACAGGTTGCAAGTTTATTAAGATTGATTTTTTTAAGGTTTGTATAAATGGGGGAAGCATATAGGAGAGTAGATAGGAGATGAGATAGAGCAATTTTGGTTCTAGTTGCTGGGGTTAGAAAAGGTTTGATGCGATATAGGGATCCAATTTTTTTGTTAACAGTCTTGATGGTGTTATTAATATGCTGATCGAAGGAAAGATTATTGTCAATGGTTATACCTAAGAGTTTAGTGGTAGGATCAGGTGAGATGATGGTGCCATTGTTTGAGGAAATGGTGAAGTTTAAAGGAGGGGAGCGAGAGGTGGGGGAGAAGAGGAGAAGTTTGGTTTTGGCATTTAGTAGGAGAAACCGTGTAGAAAACCAAGTTTCTACTGTGTTAAAGGTCTTTGGGTCAATGAGGTCAGTTCAGTAGAGGAAGGGGCTGTGCAGATTAGGGTAGAATCATCTGCATATTGTATGCAGGTAGCTTGTGGGATAGCAGTCTGAAGGTCGTTAATAAAGAGGGAGAACAGCAGTGGACCCAGAATGGAGCCCTGGGGAACTCCAATGGATATAGGCAAGAGAGATGAGATATGGTTTTCCCAAATTACTGCTTGTTGTCTGTTGCTAAGATAAGATTTAAACCAGCTAGTGGCCAGTTTATCACAAGAGAGAGATTTAAGAATGTGAATTAAGAGTGAGTGGTTGACCATGTCGAAAGCTTTAGAGAGGTCAATGAAAAGAGCGGAAGAGAAAGTGTTGTTGTTTCGATTTTTGTTGATAGTATCTACAAAAGATAGAAGGGCAGTGGTGGTGCTATGGTGGGGTCTGAAACCGTGCTGGCAGTTTGCTATTATGCTGTGAAGAGAGAGATAGTGTACAAGTTGTTGATTAATACATTTTTCCATGATCTTTGCTAGGGGGGAGAGAAGGGCAATTGGTCTAAAGTTGGAAAGGTCAAGGGAGTTTCCACCTTTATGCAGTGGGATAATATAGGATGCTTTCCAGATATCAGGGATGGTTCCTTCTTGGATAGTTCTGTTGATAAGTAAGGATATAGGATATGCAATTTCTTTGGCAGCTTTCTGGAGGAACAGAGAAGGGAGCTTGTCAGCAGAAGATGTACAGGGTTTTAGTTTGTGAATGAGTTTATAGATAAAAGAGGTAGATATAGGTTTTAGAGAGAAGTTAGAAGAGGAGGTGGTTATGTTAGTTGGTATATGAGAGTCGTTAGGGTTCATTTGTTTGGCTAAGGATTGAATAGTTTCAGAGAAAAAAGAGTTGAAGACATTTGCAGTGTGGAGTGGGGTATCTGGATCAGTATTTAGAGGGGAAGGAGTTTTTGCAGTCCCTGGGGAGAGAAGTCTATTTACTGAGGACCAGAACTGTTTGGAGTTGTTAATATGAGTTTCCTGAAGCTTACAGTAGAAATTTTTCTTGTCAGAGATTATTGATTTTTTTGCAAGATTTCTAAGCTGGCGGAAATTAACTAAATCAGGTTTTTGTCTATCACATCTCCATTTTGTCCATGCTTTGTTTCTAGCATGCATGAGTTTTTTAGTGTTTGAGGTCAGCCATGGGGCAGGTTTGGTCTTAATTCTAATGGAGCGCTTGGGAGCATGTGTATTGAGTATGGATAAGAATGTAGTATTAAACAATAATACTGCTTCCTCCAGAGGAAGTGATTTTAAACAATTCCATTTACATGCTCTCAGATCAGCTTTAAAGAGGTCTATGTTAAAATGCTTGAGAGATCGAATTAGCCTTGTATTAGGGAGGTTGACATATTCTGATTTTAATCTAGTAATGTAGGTTAGGGAGTGGTCGCTGATGTCATCTGGCAAGGTACCTACTTTATATTGTTTGTTAACTTTATTTATGAGTATCCAGTCTAGTATACTCTCTTTATTACTGGGCTTATTGACTCTTGTAGTTGAGGTAATAGTTTTTGAGAAACCATGTAGGTTAATGTGAGAGGAGGGGTTATCATTATTAATAGTGTTCCAGTCTATGTTAACATCGCCAAGAATTATAGTTTCTTGGGGGTAGGTGGTAGAGACCCAACTTAGAAAATCTTCTAATATTGGGATGTTATTACCTGGGGGAAGATACAAACAAATAATGTAAATAGATTTTTTTGGTGTTAAGTTGTAGCTTAATAATGATGGCTTCTGTTTTGCTATTTTGGTTTGGGCATGCTGGTTGAGTAGTGATGTTTAGTTGATTTTTGAAAAGTATTGCTACTCCACCACCCTTGCGTTTTAAGCGGTCGTGTCTTACTATGTTATAACCTTGAGGTATAATCTCTGTGTCTTTAGTGCCTGTGTTTAGCCAGGTTTCTGAGAGGCAGAGAATGTCAAATGAGTGGGTATCTAAAAGGGCATGGATGAAGGGTATTTTCTTATTTATGCTTTGGATATTAAGGTGTCCTATAAGGAAGTTATTATTGAGGTTAGGAGAGTGGTTTTGGTGAGGTGGTGAGTTAGGGCCAGGGTTGGGGTGGATGTCTCCATCTAGTAGGGTTGGGTTAACTAGTTTAGTTAAGAATTTACTCTTTTGAATTGTTAGGGTTTTGGTTTTTTTGTCAGATAGTATGGGGTAAGTAAGGTGATGTTGCCTGTGGTATTTAGATAGATGATAGCTAGGGGTGGAATTAACATTAGGGTATGGTGTGAAAGTGAGTGTAGTAGGAGTGTGTGTTTGTGAGGAGATAAGATAGTTGTTAAGTGAAATTTCAATAAAGGTGAGATGGTATGTTGAGAGAAGGGTAGTCATGATTAAGACTGAGAGTAGAGGCATGGTTAGTATGTAGGGAGTCATGATTTAGTAATATGAGAAGAGAGGAAGCAGAGAGGAGAGTATAAGGGGAGAAATAAGAGTGTGGAATGGAATAGAGGGGTAGTAAATTTATTTAAAGCAGAATGGTAAAATAGGAATAGATTCTATAGGAGATAGAGAAGGGATGGTTGGAGAGGAAAGAGCGTGTATAAGGAGAAGTGTACGTAATGGAGAGAGGTAATAGTACAAGTAAGGTCTTAGGGCTAAGAAAGAAGAAGGGGTGGAGTGTAAGGGGTGTGTATAGGCTGGATAAAAATTTTGGCGGGAAGGAGATGTATAGGCCAGGTGGGATAGGGGTGTGGCTATGGAGCTATAAGAGTAGGACCCCTGGGGGTGGGTGGGAATTGGGGGTAGGGAGGGGAGCGGAGTGAGCCCGCAGGGCGAACGGAGCGGGTAGAGCCAAAGAAGAGAAGTTGAGTGGAGAACAATCAGAAGTTGCTGATAGGTCAGGTAAGTAATCCGAGGAGAAAGAGGAATACTAGGAGAGTGAGGACTAAGTGGGGCAAGGCTGAGAAAGGCAGAGAAAGGAAGAGGGTGAAAAACACAAAAAGGGTAGCAGGATAGTGGGAAATATAGGACTTAGTATGTGGAAAGAAAAGTTAGCAAGGATAAGCAAATTTGGTAGTAGGGAGCCACCTAGTGGACTCAGCAGGTAAATGCTACCAGGGTTACTGTCTAGGCTAGTGAGTGGAGAGAATCAGGAAAGAGGAGTTACTAAAGGTTGCTGGTGGTCGGGGAGGGGAGAAGCTAAGGTTGGCTGCTGGCAGAACTTGCTTTGAGATTAACAATAGTTGAGGCTAAGACAAGCATACACAATGTTGAGAAACCTTGAAGAGCTGAAGGACATACTTTCTTGCGTCTTTAAGGGAAGAGGCTTTTCCAAAAATGTTAAAAATTGGTCCCTAGGTAGGGTAAGTGGCGGGAGACTTAGGCAGGGTACTCAAAATCCCAGACCTACAGGTGGTCACTAGGCAGAAGAGCTAAGAAAAGGAAGGGAGAAAAAAGAGGGTTAAATATAGAGCAACAAAAACTGTAAAAAAGGTTAAATATAGAGCAACAAAAACTGTAAAAAAGGTTAAATATAGAGCAACAAAAACTGTAAAAAAAGCAAATACAATACCCAAAGATTACAACAAACATGTAAATCATTCAGCCATGTGTCAATAATGCTGAGTAATCAGTGCAGGATAACACAAATACATCTATATTTCAGAAGGAAATCAGTAGACAGATCTACAAAGCTACAGTGGAGATAGGGAGACTGGGTTATGTGAAGTGAAACAGAGAATTTACAAGCAGTTTATGCTGTGAAATATTCTTTAAGTTGTGCTTGAAAGGAAGAGTAGGAGATCTTTAATATTTGAGGAAAGACCCTCCAGAACTTGGATCCAAGAGTAGAAAGGGAGGGATTAATGCACTGAAATCTGGTTTTATGTGATTACAAGAGAGGCCCTGAATGGCTATGAGATATAAAGTTACATGATGGAGGCTGTCTAAGTATGCTAGAGGACAGAGAAGGGCAGGAATTTTCTTTCAGGAGCCAGAAATGTCTGGGGCAAAGGAGTAGATGGGCTGACTGCTGAACTGGATGCTAGTTGGCTTTGACTAGCATCAGACGGTGATGTTCAGAATTTGGGGAAAGGATAATGAAGCAGTAGATGGAGTTGGAGATTATTTGGATGATGATGGAATTTCTTTTGGAGGCATATGCTACAAAATGTAGGCAGTACTCAAGAAGGGATAGAAGAATCCCTTTGCCAGTAGAATTTCTTGCTGGATGGGAGAAGGAAGAGGAGATTTTGTTGGCCCAAAAGAATAAGGAGTTTATCTTTTTCCAGGTGATTTCAAGATGATGGTGAAAGTTAAGTGAAAGATCAAGCCAGACGGCTAGGTATCCTGGTCAGTGGCAGTGTTAAGGTGGTCAAGAGTAATAAGTAAACTGGGCTCATTTCTCTTTTAGTGGAGGTTCCAAAGAGCATAGTGTTAGTTTTTAAGGACTTAAGTAATAGTCGTTTGCTATTGAGCCAGTTATTGATGGAGAGTAAATCTTTTTGCAAATCATGTTGAACTGAGTCTGCTTGTGTGGTTGGAACAAAAGATAACTATGTCATCAACATATAGCAAGATTAGAAACTGGGGAAAGTTTAGTGTACGTTTATTTATAAAAATGGAGAAATGAAGACAGGCCAGTATGGAGCCTTGAGGGACTCCTATAAGAAAAGGAGTGGTGACTGATGTACTGTTTTTTAAAGTTACTGAGAAATGTCAGCTGGATAGTCAATTTTGGAACCAGAGAATAGAATGAGGGATAATCCCAAAGTCAGTGAGGTTGTTAAATAGGATTGGGTGGTCAACCTGATCAAAGACTCTGGTAAGGTCTATAAATATGGCTCTAGTAAGGAGGCCTTTGTACATAGCTAAAAGTGCAATCACCGAAGGTCCAAAGTGCAGTGGAAGTGTTGCATTCAGCTCAGAAACCATGTTGCTTGGAAGAGAGAAGACAGTATTGACTTATGTAGCTTTTCAGCTTATTATAGACCAGTTTTTCTATGATTCTCAAAGGGTAGGGAGGATGAAGATTGAACAGCAATCACTGGGTAGCGTGGGGTTGGATGTTTTGGGAAGAGATATAGTTTTTATTTTTTTCCATATATTGGGCATATTGTTTTGAGTGAAGCAAAGTTTGCAGATATGAAGCAGAGGACTAACAACGTACTCCATATATTGGAATATGAAACAGGGGAGAGGGTGTCTATACCTCCAGGCAAGTCTGGACTGGCAACTGATAAATTCCACTACCCCACTGAATCCATAAACTTGTTTAACTATAAACAATTAATAACCACACCCACTAGAATCAATAAACGTTCAGGGAGACACTCGAAATTAAACTGGATTCTTTCAAAGAATCCAGACAAATTGACAAAAGTAGTCTGCCTCTCAGATAGCATAAGTGATCACGTAACAACATGTGCTATTAGAGCTCACCATAACCTAGATGAACATATTATCTTTAATCAAATATGAAATGCAGCCAATTTCAGCAAAGATATTTCCGATGAAATACTGAAACAATATAACTGGAATGTACTTAGAACAATACCACTAGATACTGCTGTAGAACACTTTAATAACATATTCTTACAGACCTTAAATAATCTAGCACCAGTACATAATAAAACAGTCAAGTCCAACCCTGCACCATGGCCAACAAAAGAAACATAAAATTCATGATAAAAAGGGATAAAGCCTGGAAAAAATGGTATAAAAATAGAAGTCAAAATGCCCTCTAGCAATTTAGACATCTTAGAAAACTTGCAAAACTCCATGTCAAATAAGACAAAAAAACATACTATACCAACCTACACGACAAAATAAACAACCCAAAACTTTGTTTGGTCATCACTAAATAAACTACTCCACCATGGCAAGACCACCACTCTAGCTCCATATCCCCACCCAGTTTAATGCCTACTTTATACAATCAATATTATCTCTCTTATACACTAATACAAATTCCCACCCACCTCTTTACCCCGTCCAATAAAAGCCACCACAGCTCTTCAATTTTAGTCCAGTACCTAACTTGTTGATAAAGACGTTAATCCTTAAACTGAAAACTACTTCCATAGCTATAGACCAACTACCATCAGACTACCTAAAAATAGACACAGAAGTCATGGCCTTCCCTGTATCCATAGTAATTAGTAGGTCCATAGCTGAAAGCTAAGTCCCATCTCTGTGGAAAAAAATCCTACACCATACCACTGCACAAAGATGGCACATCTACAGAGTTTAATAACTATAGACCAACAGCAATTCTCACCCCCTCTCTAAAATATTAGAGACATGTGCCCATATGCAGCTGATGGAATACCTAACGTCAAATAACCTCATGGCTTTAGGCCTCAGCACAGCATCACTACTGCTTTACCACATTTTATCAGTATTATAATCCATCTTAGAAACAATAGTCTGCTTCTGTCCACCATGTTCTTAGACTTGTCCAAGGCATTTGATACGGTCTCACACCAACTACTGCTCATTCAAATCTCCTCAATAGGACTTTCACAACACTCCTTTTTTGTCATTTCTTAGT
This sequence comes from Protopterus annectens, assembly GCF_019279795.1. Classification (NCBI taxonomy): domain Eukaryota; kingdom Metazoa; phylum Chordata; order Ceratodontiformes; family Protopteridae; genus Protopterus; species Protopterus annectens. Next base: position 1,172,682,388 of record NC_056733.1, on the reverse strand, counting down.
CACTTATCTGGAAGGCAACAAGCAATTGAATGACAAAGAACCTACCCATCCTTTCAACCAGTTACAACAGCTGTCCCTCAGGGCTCTATCCTGGGCTTTTTTCTATTTAATATCTTTATTAATGAACTCCACACCTCCACTCACCATGCTAGTTTAGTTCAGTATGCAGATGACTCAGAATTAATATGTGCAGCCTCAACAATAATTAAGCTCAAGATATTACCCCAAAATCTTACTCCTCTGTAGAAACCTTGTTCAAAGAATCAGACCTCCTATTCAACCCAAGAAAGCTAAGTTAATGCTTTCTACCTCAAAAAGTTGTCAAAATCAAAAGCAATTTTTACCATAAAGACAGCAAATAATAATGTCATTCAAACTTCTAGGCTTTATCATAGATGACAATCTAAAATATGATCAGCATATACTACACGCCATTAAATCTACGCACCAGAAACTAGACTCCCTTTTTTAATTTCTCCATGACTTCTAGGTTTCTAATACCATGACGGGAGTACAGCACCTGCAATGTGCCCAGTAATGACTCCTTCTGCAATTTGTAAGGAGTTATATGTATTGGTAACATATTTAAATGCGATTGTAGATTCTTTTTTATAAGACCCATTGCTCCTACTATTAATGGAAATGTCTGGGTATCTTTCTTCCACGTCTCTCTCATTTCTGCCTGCAAATCCTGATATTTTATTACTTTGTGTCTCTCTGTATGCAAGATACTGTAGTCACTGGGTGTGGTGATTTCAATGATGAAGGCTACTTTTGTTTTCTTTTCATGGACCACTACATGCAGTTTTCTAGCATCTGTCTTTTGAACTATTGGTAATGGGTGATCCCATGTGATGTAGACTTCCTAATTTTCTATGATGCTTTGTGGCTTATGTTTCCAGTGTTTTTCAGCTACTTCAGTACCATAATATTTGCACAATCCCCAGTGTAACAGTCTTGCCACATTATTATGCCTTTCTGTCTACAGTCCTTCTACCATTAGTATGTCACAACCAGCAAAGATGTGTGCAACTTTTTCCAAATCTGTTTTATAAAACCTACATTTGTCTGCTTCTCCCACATGCTCAATAGACTTTGTAAACCAACATGTACATAGCCCACTATCTTGGCCGCCAGTGTTAACCTTTCATCTCTTGGTTTGAATTTGCCTCTTCTTAACCATTCCTGAATTTGATCCTGATCAACATGAGGTTCTTCCAAAAGTTTTCTATACTTGCAACTATATTTATACATTTTCCACATCTCTTGCCTTCTCACCTAGACCTTCACCTTATATTCTTTCTTTTGTGTTTTTGGCACATTCAGTGTTGCTGCCTGATTTTTTTATCTACTTCTGATTTGATTTCCATTCTTGCTTGACACCAACATGCTTCTGCTAGACTAAGCAGAGAAGCCATCTTAGATTTATTCTCATGTTTCAAAACTTTCACTGTGTTTGGGTCTTGTGAAGTCAGCAAATATGTATGCAGTTCCACGATTGCAGATCTGCACATGTAATCAGTTTTAAGGAGATCCATCCCTCCTTTGGAACAGGGAATATATAATCTTGGTATGCACTGATTTTTATAAATCATTTGGAGAGCATGAAGCATCCTTCTTGTTTTCTTGTATAATCTGTCCAACACATTTTGGGGCCAGTCAGTCACTCCAAAACTGAAAGTTAGGATAGGAAGAGCAAATTGGTTTATAGGCTGAATTTTGTTCCTACATGTCAATGCTGTTTTCAGGATTAATTCAAGTCTTCTAAAGAATTCATTACTAAGTTTTATCCACATCTGTTCATGTTTTATTGTTCATTCTTCATCAATTCCCAAATATTTATAAACCCCCTCTTGCTCAAGTTCCTTTATATCACATTCGTGTCCCAAACTGATGTTTTCTTGGTGCTGCAGTTTTCCTACTTTGAAGGTTGCTTTTGCACTTTCATCAAGACCAAATGACATTCTTATATCATCTGAAAAAGTTTTGACAGCTAGCAGTTGTGCTTTCAGTTCCTCATCTGATGAGCTATGCAGTTTCAAGTCATCGACAAAGAGAAGATGAGAAGTATTTACACTTTGTTGTTTTCTAGGATCTAAATTATAGCCATGGCCTAAGCTGTTAAGTAAACAGCTTAATGGGTTAAGGGCAAGACAGAATACCAGCAGTGACAGAGAGTCACCCTGGAATATTCCCCTTTGAATTTTTATCCCTGGGATAACAATTTGTCCTTTATTATGGCTTAATTGCAAAATGGGTCTGCCACTCTTTCATGGTCACTGTAATGTAGTCAATCAGTGTAGCGTGCATCTTACACATTATAAGCACTCTTTTTATCCATGAATGTGGGATACTATCAAATACATTTTTGTAGTCAGTCCATGCCATACTTATATTCTTCCCCTTTGTACAATTCTCCACTATGACTTTATTTAACAACAAATGAGCCTTTGTTCCATATGACTTTTTATTGCCCTTTTGTTCTATTGCCATAATTGAGTTTTCTTCTAAATGACTATAAACTCTGTCTGTATCAATTCCAGTGTATAGCTTATACATTGTCGGAAGGCAAGTTATTGATCTATAATTTGTAGGGTACCTTGCAGGTTCACTCTTAAGTAGGAGAATTGTTTTTCCTGTTGTTAGTCAGGCTGGTGTCTGTTCAGGGTGCGCATATAAATAGTTCTTACTCATGGCTAAATCTTCATGCTAAGATGTTAATAGTTTTAGCCAGAGGTTAGATTCTGCATCCGGGGTCTATATAACATAGTCGAAGTCTTATAACTTCGAACACGTAATGTTCGAACCATTATGTTCAAAGTTAGAAAACTTTGACTATTCATAAAAAAAAAAATGGAAAACAAAATAAACTGTTTTAAGTGGGGGGGGGGCAAGCCCCCCTTCACCCCCTCACACCCCCACTACTTAAAATATACCAACTCTGAGATTGCACCCCATTGAACAAAATGGAAATCTCCGCTTATGGAGATTTCCATTCAAACGCTCAAACATTTACAAATTCGAACTTATGGTCTCGACCATATAAGGTTCGAACTTGTAAAAGTTTGACTACATGATAGGAATCCCTGCATCTGGGCATGGGGTTTTTCAATTAGAGGCTTTTCTTAACTTTGTTTCAATCTCGCTGGCTGTTCCTTCATCCCATGTCATATCCTGTACCTTTAAACTTCTTATTTTTCTTTTACTTCTATCCATTTAGCATCTTTGTTATGTTCCACAGGATCTTCATAAATACTTCTCCAAAATGTATTCATTTCTTCTTTTTTGATGGTCTCTCTCAATTCCTTTTACCTTGTTTCCCAATTTTCTATAAAACTTTTTGGGTCATCAATAAAGTGGTTATGTTGTACGTTTCCTTTATATTTATCTGCATATCTTCTATGTTTTTCTGCCTATGCTGATATTTTTAGTTTATTTGCGACAGTTCATGATATCATGGCAAAAATGAGGAGGTGGAGCACCCAGCAGGCTAAAAGCACTCTCATCAAACTAAACAAACAACTCAGAGGACATATAAAGTCTACCAAAGCCAAATTTGAGGTAAATTTGGCCTCCCAGGCCAAGGACAACCACAAAGCATTCTTTAGCCATGTCTGCAAGCAACCTCAAAGGCAATACACAATTGTGTGCACAGCTTATTGTAAATGGAGCCACCTATCCTGAGCCAGAAGATATAGCAAACCTCCTGGCTGATAAATTCAGCTCCAACTTTACTCCTCTCTCCTCCTCAGCCTTCCCTCAGGAAATATGAAATATAATCTCCCCTGCTATCTCTAGGGAGCAGGTCCTTAATGCTCTGTCTAAGACCAAGAACACTGGATCAATAGGCCCAGACAATATCCAAGGATGCCTTCTAAATAGCATGAAAAATGACCTATCAGGGCCTCTGGAATTACTATTTAACTGTAGCCTACAAACAAGCTTCATGCCTCATGAATGGAGAAAGGCAACAGTTAGTCAACCCTCTGCACAAAGGTGTGGCATCTACAGAAAATGGAAACTACAGACCCATAAGTCTCACTCGTCTTAAATGTAAAGCCATGGAAAGAATTATCACGGAGATAATCAATAGATATACAGTAAACCTCCAGAGACTGGACCCAACCCAGTTTGGTTTTGTCAAGGGCAGATCATACCTACTCAACCTGGTGGACTTCTTTGAGAAGGTCACCAAAGCAATAGATGAAGGCAAAATCATTCACACTGCCTACTTTGACCTGGCCAAGGCATTTGAAACAATGTAGTAACCACACAACCCAAAGGCTGACAAACAAAAACGAAGTCCAATACTTGATTCCCTACTTTATATTTGATAGATTCATGGGACTTTTTGAAAAAATAGGTGTGAGTACTTATTCAGACAATATGTTGTTCATTACTATTGATGTTAAAGAATTGTTTTCAGTTATACCCCAAGCCATTAGTTTGGAATGGTTTAAAAAAATGCTTGTTGAATTGAAACTAGTGACAGCAGCTGAGTTCAGAACGGTTTTGGAATGTATGGAACTGATATTAAAGTACAACTATGTGTATTTTGAGGGGGACTATTACCATCAGAAAGAGGGAGTTGCCATGGGCTCAGCCTGTGCCCCTATGTACGCTAACATCATCATGTTATTTTAGGAAAAGAAATATGTGTTCAACTCTGTATACAGTCAATACATTACTAATTATTTCCGTTTCCTGGACGATATTTTCGTTTTATGGTCTGGTCCCTATGCGTATATCCAAGATTTTATACAGTATATAAACCAGACAACCACCTTTTTGCATTTTACACATCAAATAGGTACAGAAGAAATACATTTCTTAGATGTAAAATTAAGTAAAGACAATCAAAGTAAATGCTACAGGTCTAATATATTTAGAAAAGAACATCATTCTAATGCCTACTTACATTTTGATAGTGACCATCCTTATCAACTTAAGAAAAACATAGTAAAAGGACAAATGATTAGGATGGCTAGGATGATTTCAGACGATGCAGAATTCCTAAAAGAAATTGACAACGTAGAAAAAATGTTCTGTGAAAGAGGCTACCCTATGGATTTTATCAGTCCTATAAAAGAATATGTAATTTCAGAAAGAGGTAACAAATATAATGCTCTGTTAACTAAAGATGGGAGTGTGGAGATCACCGTTAGGAACAGTAATAAGAGCAGTTCCAATATTCCTAACTCAGTTGTAGCAAGTTCCATACCCTATTTGATGATTACATACCATCAAGGTGTAAAATGGTTGAAAAAAAGTATTAATGACACTTGGGAGATGTTCAGGAATATGGCAACGAAAACTGATGTATTTCAATGTGACATTAAATACAGTTTTAGAAGGAACAGGAATATCAAGAACATTATTGAACAGAGAACAATCACAGTTAGTGGGGCCAACAAGAGGCACGGCACTTTTAAATGTGGTAGGTGTGCACAATGTTTATTTATTGCCGGACTGAAAGAAATTAGAATACCTAGTTTGGATATAACCTTAAAAGCTAAAAGATATAATAGTTGTTACTCAAAAGGAGTAGTATATTTAGTATTTTGTAAGGCATGCTGGAGCTATTATATAGGCAAAACTGAACGCCACCTTAGGAATAGAATATATGAGCATACCAGGGACATTAACAAACATAATGACAATAATGCATTATACAGGCATGCAATGGTATGCAAACAGGCAGATTTCAAATTTTGGGTGCTAGAGGAAATTGAACCCATGGATAGAGGAGGTGATTGGGAGACCAAGTTAGAGTACAGGGAAATGATCTGGCAGATGAGATTAGACGCATGTAGTGGAAAAGGATTAAATGACCATATATCTATAACTCCGGCATTAAAAACATTGGCAGCATACCCCAAGAAAAGGTAAAATGATCAACCACAAGAAAAACTGTAAAACTAGTATCATTTTGAACAAAATTAGTTAATATATATATATTTTTTCAAGGTTTTTATCATGGTTTTAGCTTTGTAACATATCCTATATATATATATATATATATATATATATATATATATATATATATATATATATATATATATATATATATAGTTCGTTATTTTGATATCAACAAGTTTTTATCAATTTTAACAATTTTTAACATTTTCTAAATAATATTTTATTATTAAGTTAATATTATTTATTAATATCTGGTTGTTTGTAAATACATTTTTCAATATTTGTCCTTATGTATATAGATATGATAGGCTTTCGGCCAAGGTATTAACTTTTATATAAATTGTATGGTCATTGGTAATTTATGTATAACTATACATTACAAATATTTTTTAAAAATACATATTTATTTTATTATTTAATCCTTTATATACATGTATATATTTTTTATATATTTTCATACATATATATATATATATATATATATATATATATATTGGGATAGACATACGCATTTGTATGCATATATATTTTACATACAGGTATTCAACAAAATGTTTATTCGCTGATTTAATCACCTATTAATAACTGGGGGGGGGGGTTGGTTTAACAATAACCAAAATAGTACGCACCTATCTACAAATGTTCCTTTGGTATCAACAGTATTTTTGTATGCAGGTTGTTTTATTTAACAACCTTTATTATTTACAATGTTTTTGCAGTGTTGCTTAAATTCACTATTGAAGCCTAGCCCTTTAATTTATAATTATAAGCAATCAAATACACAAATGCCTAATTATTAATTGATGATTTGAAAATGCTGTGTGATATATAAAGCAAGATTTGTTAATGGTAACTGGATTCTGAGGAAGTCTCTGGTGTAGGAGATGAAAGCGCTAAATCAGTTACTTTTCTTCTATTTGATTTTATGTGTTTAAAGTTTATGTGCTTTGAGTTTTTGGTAATAAATTCTTCATTAAATCCGTTTGAGATTGATCTTTGAATCACCTAAGCAGTGTGATACGTGGGTAAAAGGACAGCCTTCATTGTATTGGAACAACGCTACCAAACATTTGAAACAATAGCACACTTGGGCATTGTTGACAAACTCAAGATGTTAGGTACAAATCTGTATGTCACCTGGTGGATTGCCAACTGGCTCACAGACAGGACCCTTGAAGTTAGAATTGGGGAGTCCACCTCTACAAAGAGGCCAGTTACAAGTGGAGTTCCTCAGGGATCAGTCCTTGGACCACTCCTTTTTGGCATTTACTTCTCAGAAGTCAAGGCCAATGTCAGTGGTCTATGAGGATTCTACGTTGAATTAAAACCTTGTGTTCATAAGATTAATTTAAACCTCATGACTGTCACAGAATCAGGTTAAGCTTTGCATTCCAATGTTTTACAGAGATGTAATATGTTCATTCCTCTCCTCCAAACTGGTTTAAATCTGTTTGGTAACCTTTGTGAGTCTGACATGTATGAGAATTATAGTCTGAATTGTATGCTTAATATTTTAAGTATTGTTTTAGTTGCGAGTGTTATATTACTTTAAATCAGTAAGCATAGTGAAGTAGATGATTGTTCTGTAATTAGTTTAATTGTTAATTAAGTATGGGAGGGGCATGTTTTATTTGTATTTAAACTTGGGAAAAGTTTGTATAGATGTATTCTGAAGAAGTCTTTTGATGAAAACTTTAAGTAAAAGGTTTTTACGCTCATTTCTTGGCTGTTTTTTTCTGGTGTACCAGTGTTTGGTTTGAGGTGTTACAATTTAACTATTGATAACAAGATGTTTTTTAATGAAATTCCATGTGAAGAGGATATTAGAATCATAAAGCATGATAATGGAGGTGGACTTTTCAAGAAAACAGCAAAGTTTATTGTTCACTCATGAGTTCCATGAGACTAGACCAGAAAATGAAATGGACATTGCTTATATAAGTATTGACCATAGTCTGCAGGACTTCCTGCTCAAACAATGTATTGACAATGTAGTATACTATTTGTTTCTGGTAAAATAATTTTTTACCAAAAAATGTTCAGTATAATGAAAGTTAATGATTGTCCATTCCACCCAATTACTTTAGCAGCAGTGTCAAAAACTGGGCCCTTGGTAACATTAGTGGGGGAAATGTTAAAAGGGTGTCTATTAGTCACTTTAGAAAAATATTTAATATAAGGATCATTTCATTTTGTTTTGGCATATATTAAAGACCTATTTATGGTCATTCCTCAGGCCATCATGCTTGAATGGCTCAGGGATGGTTTTCTTTTGTCTTGACATATTCAGCCCAATGTCATTGATTTTAATTTGTCTGTGGATGTAGTTAGTGTGAAAAACAAATCATGCTTGAAGGCAATTATTTAGACAATGCACAGGGATTGCCATGAATGCAGCTTGTGCTTCTATTTTTGATATTCTTGTTCTATGTTATTTGAAAGCTAAGTTTCCTTTTAATTCTCCATTTCAAAATTATTTGAAGCTGTATTTTGAGACACCCAGATGACCAGTTCATTTTATGGTCTGACTCTAGCCAAATAATGGAGTTTTTCCAATACCTGAATAATACTAGAACCAGCTAGAACAGAGAACTACCTACACAACTTTTTATTCTCCTCAATAGTAACCTTAGCTGCTAGTCTGTTTTTTTCTATCCTGTTTAATATTCCATCAACTGTAACATGTTTTCTTTACAAAATGATATGTAACTTTTTTACTGTTTCCCTTAGAAAATATTATATAAAATTGTTAAGCTTGTTAACTTCTCTTTTTTGTAAAATTGCTAAGTTTGTATAATTCTTTGTATGCCATAAAGCTTTTCACCCTGGGCCTTTGCTGAAAACAGACATGTTGTCCAGTTGGACATTCCCCGGTAAACAAATGTAAAATAAAATTAAAAAAAAAAATACTACTGATTTCTTGAGATCTTTTTTCAGTGTTTCTGGTTTTAGCATTGATTATTTAGATGTCACTGTTTTAGGGTGATATTAACAAGCCTTACTATCATCCAGTAAGTTTACTATCACATAGTCGATCACACTCCGTGTGATCAACATATGTGTGAAACTCAGTTAGCAAAACTGAAAGTGCAAATACTACATTGTTGAACCTTACAATAGCAAACATTTGCTATGGCAAGGCTTCACATTGTAGTGCAGATCACACTATAGTAGGGATCGGGAAATGTACCCTTTTTCCCAGTGTAGTGCGATCTCAGAGTTTGTATATATAAGTGGGGGGTGCAGCCCCCCACATGAGGAGTGCAGGGGGGGGCTTGCCCCCCTGCAAAACGTGTTTTACAATGTTGAGTGGATGTGAGCATTTCAGCAAAGTTGGCATATTCAACATTCGGCTTTACTGAAATGGTCAGTTCAGTATTTACTGTGTTCAGTGTTCTGATTTCCAAACAATTTGTTTGGACATCTTCACACTCAAACACATTGCATTTGAGTATGTGATAGTAAACCATCCAGTATATAGAAAACCAACTTTTTTTGAAAAAAAAATTAACAGTGGCCATCCTATTGGTTAAAGTATTACCTGGATGAAAGACAGTCAGTTCATGTGTGCCTTATGGTTTCTGATGGTATCATGCTTTTCAAGGAAGTGGACATTAGTAAAAATGTGTTCCTGCACAGGGTTTACCCAAGGAATTTATTTTTTGTTTGGATAAGATTTCAAATGAAATGTTTGTAGATTAGACTGAGAGATATGCCCCTGTTACCAAGAAGATTTTTGTTAAGAATTCCCAGAATAAAAGCAGCACTCACATGTTTGTAATGTTTTTCCTTTTTCGGTGGTAAGGGGGTAATAGAACTATTCAGGATGGTATAGTGAAGAACTGAAATTTAGTTAAGAACTTCATGGGATCCTCTAGTTCATATTTTATCCCTACATTTCTGTTAAAAAGAAGTTTGCACTTTAAGCAAAGGTTTAAATGTAATAATAATTCTAAGACTAATAAACAAAACCATCATGATGACTTGGCATGCTTAAATGGTAGGCATGCAGACGATGTCATTATATTCATGAAGTATCTAACTTTACAATTGTTGATTACCTTTGGTCTATTGGTTGTTGGGAGCATGTCAGTTGTTTAACATCCAGCATTATCTATGTTGCTAAGTGCTGCACTTGTGATGTGTTTTACATTAGAAAGATGTATGCAGCATGGAATATATGAGCATGTTTACTTTATTAAAAACAAAGACAATGTCATTGTTTTAAACAAAATGTCCAAGGTTTGTCTGAATTATAAAAGAAAAGAAAAAAAAAAGGAAAATCACATTTTTCATCTTAGAAGAGGTTCCAAGAAGTGTGAGACATGGTGCCTGGGTGAATACATTAAGAGTTTAGAGAACTGAAGGAAAATCAGATGGTTTGAATGATTTTTATCTGAACAGGTAGGGCCAAAATCCAAAAGACTTGCTCTCGGTTTAAGTGACTTACTCCAGTGTAAGAGCAGGCTTACACAGGAGTAAGTCATTTAAACTGAGAGCTAGTCTTCACCAAGACAAAGTCTTTTGGAATCTTGCCCATAGTGTTTTAAAAATTGAGACCAGATAAGTTATGAGCTTTTTTTAATTTTGTTGTTTGTTTGTTGGTTTAATTTACATATTTATTATTTTATTATGTTTGGTCATGTGATTTTATTGCATCAGTGATTGCATACATTTCATGAAACTTGAATTTTCCTATAAAATTAATTGTTCACTGATTTCCTCTTCTTCTGCCAGTGTCTACAGTAGAGAACAAAAGTGCATATGTAAATTTCAATAAACATTTTCTGCGAATGATCATTGATAGATTGTTAATCAGTCAAACATCTCTCTTCAAAAATTAGTTTCTCTGCCTTGTACAGGCTCCTGCTCCCCTGTTTCTGAACTGGTATTATAGAAAGAATGAACAAATGCATGAAATAATAAAATAATGAATACATTAATGCTAAATACAAAGCTAGTTTTTCTTTTCCACATCATTGCTGCAGTCATTTACTAACCTAGTCTTTTCATGTTGACTGTATTGTCCATACAAAAAGCAAATGGCATAGAACATCATTTTTATTTTTATTTATTTTATTTTGCATTTGTTGACCGGGCTGGTCTAACTGGATATATGTCCATTTTCAGCAGAGGCCCGGGGAGAAAAGCGAAAGAATTTCTGGATGAAAGGTATGGGTATAGGCATTTCTGTTTGATGTTCTTTCTTATTATAGTGCTACTTCCAATACAACCATTAAACTAGGATACATAAAATAGTTTATGCATCTCTATCTATCTACCATGTTTAACATCTATTACATATTTCTGCAAAACTTCTATCACCCTTCTATGTTCTGTCTTCTTATAGTCATAATACTCATAGGAGCTAATGTACCTTTATCTCTACTTCCCTTGTACTGTCTATAAATTTTCTTAAGTACCAGTACATTTCTGCTTATTTCTCTATTCCTTCCTAATCCCAGTTTCTTATTCAATCCAATAATTTCCTTTCTTACTCAGTCTTGGTTAAAAAATTCTAACTGACATTTATAGTCTCCATTTAGTAGCATTATGGGTCTCCAGTTTTCCAGCCGATCTTACCCTTTCTTTCTTCTTCCATATGATTTTAAGTTGCCCCTTATTTACTTCATGTAACTTAAAATACCCATGTCCAACCTTTCATCCAGAACTTCCTACAGTATTTTCAGCTGCCATAAGTTTTCATCATTAAAATGTAAACCACCTCTTCCCAACACACTTTCTTATTTAATTTAAATCAAAGCATTTTTATTTCACTTACATATTTTCTTTTCTCCACGTTATCTCAAAATCTATCCATGTAATCGCCAGTAATGCATCTGTCATCACCTCTCTTTCCTGTTCCTCAAACATTTGTCTTAAACTATTTCTGTCACTTCTAAATGTGCTATAGCGCTACACAGTTCCCTGCCAGCTTTATCTTCTGGAATATCCATATATGTTGTCTTGTGTTTACTCTCTCCATTAATAAAGATAACACATATTCTTTTCCTTTAAAATTTCTGCTTTTATACTATTTTCTTACCTTCTTTTCCAGTACCAAAAAGCTGCAGTTTTCTTCTGTATGCATTTTTTTATCCTGTACAATTCACTTAACATTTGTCATAACAACTGTTGTGCCTTATTCATTTTTATACTTCCTTCTTTGCATATCATCAAGTGTTTCATTTTTTTTCTGTGTCAGCATTACCCACCATTTTATGTATGCCTTATACACAAACATACACACACATTCATGCAGCTTAATTTGTGCCTCGACAGACGCACACACACATACAGACACAAACCCAGGAGAAATGGTGGTCCATGAATAAATGGCACTGCTTATACAAGGTAGCACAAAGACAAGACACAGGGCACGCTCTTCCCATCCCACAAAAGGTCAAATATTGCGTCTTCATCAACAAAGACTTAAGACTTCCTAATATTAAATTATATAAATAAAATTTCACCCTGTTGAACAGTCAGAATAAACACAAAGCAACAAAACACTATGCAGACAAATTCACAGCCGCCAAATGTAAGAAAAAGAACAATACTAATAAAATAAAGCAGTCGCAAAACATACGGCTGTAAAACCATAAACCTTTTGTTATTAAAGCCAATATAACAAGGTAAGCACTTTCAACACCTTCCCGGTGGCTTCTTCAGACCACTAAAAGCACAAAACATTCACAAAGACATTTAAATATCATTTCACTTGCTTTTCACACAATTCATTCCACCTGCTACTTGTAACTTCCCCCGTAACTCCCATTACTAACTGATGCATGCTCCTTAACTTCTCATACATCATTCAGCTTCTAACCCAAGTTTTTTAAAGATATAGTGCTTTCACATTAAACTTATGCTTATCTTATTACATATATCTATAATTCTAATGTTTTGTATCTCATAAGTGGATACATAAATTATTTGCATTAATGCCACCCTTCTATATCATTTTGTAACATTTAAAATACATGAGAAAGCATAAAAGGCCATCATGGCGAACCTCGGTTGTGCTTGGACTTCCACGAGTCTGTTCTTCACTGTGATCATCTTACTCACTCCACTTTATGATCAGCACACATTCTCAAACATGTTTTGTGTATATATATATATATATATATATATATATATATATATATATATATATATATATATATATATATATAGGTTCATAGGTTCATACTAGGCTATCTGCCCTAGGGCATTTATAAGCCTAGCCAGAGTGTGTTTGGCTTTCGCCACCCATTTTAAATTAATTTTGCTATGCCCTTTTTCGAGGTTAGTATACTGTGCCTCTGTCTAACAGTGACACAGAAGTGATACCCGGGGTAAACCTACGATCTCCCATCCACTCATCAAGATTCCTCTTGAAGAGATTCAATGAGGGACTCTGCCTAACCTGGACTGGGATTTTATTCCAGAGTGAAGGGAGCCTCTGGGTTATGAATCTGTCCCTCCAGCATGTCCTATTTATTTCAGTGCTGAGGTTCAAGTCTCTCGAGCGCGTAGCTCAATGGGATTTGGATTTTCTGAGGTGCAGCATGTCCATTAATTCCGGGTTGGACATGGCTTTATACGTCAGGCACAGATCGCCTCTGAGCAGGCAGTATGCCACTGAGTAGAGCTGGAGTTTCTTTAACCGGGCAGCATATGGCATCTGTTTGAGCCCTTTGATCCTCTTGGTGAGGTACTTTTGGGGTCTTTCTAATTGCTGCAGGTGTCTGGTAAGGTACATCCCAAAAGGGGCATTGTACTCAATTATGGGCCTGATGAGGGATGATGAGTAAAGAGGCACGATGATCTCCCCTGATCTAGATGTGAATCCCTACATGATTAGGTTGGCTATATAAAATGTTTTTCTAACCACTTTGGCCACGTGGTTGTCAAATGAGAGATTGCTATCAACTTGGGTCCCCAGGTCCCTAATTACTTCTTCTGTACTTAACGGATTACCACCTATGTGGTAATTTGTGGGCACTTTGTTTTTGCCAAAGGGGATGACTATACACTTTTTGGCATTTAGTTTGAGGCCATGGCTCTGGCACCAGTTGTCTGTTTCTATGAGGCCCTTTTGGAGGATGCTTGTGTCGGCTGGAGAGTCGATTATGGCACCCAGTTTGCAGTCATCTGCGAACTTGGTCAGCCAAACTCATTATTATCCTTTGTGTAATGTAATGCTTCCTCATATGTAAATAAATGCTTACATTACATAGTATTGTACTACATAAAAGCTTATTGCTTCCTATTTATACGCAATTCCTTAATAAATATATTGAGTGCATTAAAAATAAGTGTGCATCGCATCATACTTTAATTTCATAATGTTATGCATCCTATGTTGTATCAGCCTTCTTATTAATGAATACTTCATTCCAGATCAGATACCTCCACCATAATTGAATTCAACATTAATTTCACCGCATCAGGATGAACGAGCATTAAGGATGAACATGAATTATATCAAACACTCGTTTCATAATATTATATATCCTATACTATATCAGCTTTCTTATAAATGAACACTTCATTCCAGATTAGATACATCCATCATAAATTTCAAACATCACATAATAATGTGCATATTACTTCCTATATGTAAATGCGGTATCATAACGAAAATGTTGAGTGCGTTGAGGAAAGTATATATGATGCATCAGGCACTTAATATGATAGTGTCAGATGTCCTATACTGTTTCAACCTTATTATAAATGGATACCTCATCCTGAATTAGGAACATCCTCTGTGAATATCCAGCATATGCTAGAAGTCCTACTCTGGCATTATACACACTATCTCATTACCTGATTTATATGGTGAAAATATAGTACAAATATGGAAAACGGGCATACTCTTTGTGTATTATAAGATGTCCTAGCTCTAAGAAACTATGTATTACTTAAGTCAGATGTACGGGTATATGTTCACTACACATCTACTTATACAATATGCGTACTTCCGTACGCTACCTTCTATGCACGGGTATAATTCCTTATATATCCCTGCCACCCCAAGACACACACCTCTAAAAAGGCCACACATTGATTCTTCAACAACAGATGCTGCCATTAGCATTACATTAAGGACTTAACTTATTTTCTGGTCTTTGGAATAGTCAGACCAAACATCATTGCCCCCAAACAAAAAGAAAAAACAAGAAAAAGTAAAAGCAATGTATTCATTATTAAGCAACACAGACTGACTGAAAATTAAATTAAAACTTGTTCCTTGTTCCTACAAATAGAACATTCAGAACAAATGACATCTCCACCCCCCAAGAAAATGAACACATGGATTCTTCAACCATAAAGATCATTAAATTAATAACTTAATCAACATTCTGCTATAAAAATTGAATGCTCCTGTTTTGTTAGTTTAATTTTTTTCTATTTATTTTTTTCATGGAGTATAATTAAAATATTTAGCTACTTGGCAATGCTCATGACTTTTGGCCATTTACTTTGCAAGTAGCACTCTCTGGACATGTCTGCTCCTTGTGCTGTATTTGTAATCCTTTTAGTGGTGCAACTAGATGATCTGTTGATTTATTTACTATTTGTTGGCCAGATGAGTACACTGGTCTGTTGACCATTTTTAGCCATGACCCATTACTGCTGTTAGTCAATTACTACTACTAACTGTTAATTTTATAATTCAAACAGAGCACATCCTCAGCTGGAACCTCCATTGCTGAATAAGAAAGTCTGTGGCAGTGCCATGTTTTTTTGTTAAATAGAAACATTGCATTGGAAGCACAGTTTTGCTTTACTGCTGTAAGGCTAGGAAATTCTCCTTGACATTCGCAATCTGCAACACAGCTTTCTTGTACAGAACAATTTTAAGTGGGACTGACATCTCTTAAGTAAAAGTGAAAAAAAGTAAGTCAAATAATATTTTCAAATGAAGAAATAGTGCATTTTTGGGCCTCTACATCATTGTCATCTATCTTAT
Organism: Protopterus annectens; assembly: GCF_019279795.1. NCBI lineage: Eukaryota > Metazoa > Chordata > Ceratodontiformes > Protopteridae > Protopterus > Protopterus annectens. Next base: position 1,172,666,508 of record NC_056733.1, on the reverse strand, counting down.
TTCCAGCCACCCCTGCAATGCCTAAATGTATAGGCTGTTTCCTCTAGAGAAATTTCACACTTCTTATTGCCTTTTAGAGAAATAACACAGAGATCTCTACAAGTATTCCTGACCTTCCTAAGTTCTAAAGCACAAAGTGTTTGCCTATTTTTCTTAGTGTGACTTCTAATGCTATATTTGGGAAGCAGTAGTGTAACTATTGTGTGCTGCCCTGCGTGTTGAAGGGGACATGCTCAGCAATTCTGGATCTCTCTTTTATGCAATATAGACTTTTAAAAGCTGGTTTTGCATTTGCACTCAAACCTGAGTGATGCTGCAATCCATGTTCATAGGTTCATAGGTAGGTACTAGGCTATTGGCCCTAGGGCCTACATAAGCCTAGCCAAAAAGGTACCCTGGCTTTCGCCACCCAAGGAAATTATTTTCCTGTGCCCATCAAGCAGAGCCACAGAGGTGATCCCGGGGTGAATTTCCTATTTCCCATCCAGTCATCAAGATTTTCCTTGAAGAATGCTAATGAGGAACTCTGTTTGATATTGATAGGTAGTTTGTTCCAGAGTATGGGAAGTCTCTGGGACAGGAATCTATCCCTCCAGCATGTTCTGTTTATTGTGGTGACAAGATTTAGGCCCTAGACCATGTAGCTCAGAGGGATTGGGATTTCTTTAAGTGGAGCATGTCCAACAGCTCTGGGTTTGACATAGCTTTGTATGTTAGGCAGAGATTGCCTCTGAGTAGGTGATATGTGACGGAGTAAAGCTAGAGCTTTTTGAGACGGTCTGGTTAGGGCATCTGTTTCAGGCTGGTCATCCTCTTTGTGAGGTGTTTCTGCAGCCTTTCCAGTTGTTGTAGATGTCTTGTGAGGTACATACCAAAAGGGGTGTTTTACTCTATAATGGGTCTAATGAGTGATGAGTAGAAGGGAACAATGACCTCTTTTTTCCTGGATGAAAATCCTTTTGTGATGAGGTGTGGCATGTAGAAGGATTTCCTGACTACCGTGGCGATGTGATTATCAAAGGAGAGACTACTGTCCACCTGTGTCCCAAGGTCTCTTATCACACTTTCGGTGTTAAGTAGACTACCACCTATGTGGTAGCTCATGGGTACAGAGTTTTTACCAAAGGGGATGACAATGCACTTTTTGGCATTGAGCTTGAGGCTATGTCTTTGACACCAGGCATCTGTCTCAGTGAGGCCCTTTTGTAGGATGTCCACATTGTTAGGAGTTTCGATTATGGCTCCTAGTTTGCCGTCATCTGCGAACTTTGTTAGCCAAAGACCTTCTGTGTTAGCCTGTACTTCAGAAAAGTTGATACCAAACAGTAGAGGACCCAGGACTGAACCCTGTGGTACTCCACTTGTCACTAGTCTGAAGTCAGATTTGGAGTCTGCTATTTTCAGTGTGGGTTCTCTCAGTGAGCCAGTTGGCAACCCATCTTGTGACATAGGGATTTATACCTAGTGAGTTTATCTATAATTCCAAGTAGGGGATGGTGTCAAAAGCCTTGGCAATATCTAGATAGGCTGTGTGAACCACCTTAACCTCATCTACGTCTTTGGTGACTGTTTCAAAGAAGTCCATCAGGTTCAGGAGACATGATCTGCCTTTTACAAACCTGAACTGGGTGGGGTCCAGAGTTTGGAGATTACCAATGTCTTTGTTTATAAGTTCCATGATGATACATTTCATGGCCCTGCAGACCAGGCTCATTAGACTAATGGGGTGGTAGTTCCTGGGGTTCGTGGTTTCTCCTCCTTTGTGGAGTGGGATAACCATCACTGTGCGCCATTCATTGGGCACAAAGCCTGAGGTGAGGCTATGATTGAACATGTTGCTTAGGTGGGATTCCAGTTCATTTTGCAGTTCATGTAGAACACATCCTGGGAATTTGTCAGGTCCCATGGATGCTGTGTTCTTGGCTTTGGAGAGTGTGGCTTTTACCTGTGAAGCCGTGATTATAGGAACTTTGCATTCTTCCGGTATAGAGATGGGCCCTTTAGGGGGAGAGAGGGGTAAAGTTAGCACTGAACCTATCTGCCAGGATGTTGGCAATATCAGTTGGTTCTATCTATTTAGTGCCATTGTGCTGTAACTCAGATCAGATCTGAGTGTTGCCATTGAGATTCTTGACATAGCTATAGAAGGCTTTGTGGTTGTCTTTGGAATCAGTGGCAATTTTGTTTTCGGAACTAGCTTTGGAGGATTTTATGAGGGATCTCAGCTTCTTACTGAGGCTGACCAGGGAATTCCTCCAATCATGGGATTTTACTCAGTTTTGCAACAGTTTCTTTCTTCTGTTGTAGAGTTTGTTTTTGGCAGGGGATCACCAGATTTGCTTCCTTTTTTTGGAGGATAGCATCTTGGTTCTGTTAGGGATAGCACAATCCATGCACTCATGTAAGTGCTTATAAAGTGCATTTGTGTAGGATTCAGCAGTTATACCTCTATTGTCTGTCTGCATGGGCGTTGTGAAGTTTGGCACTTCTGTCTTAAGAAGCGTGAAGTTGGCTTTCGGGAAATTTTTTATGGTGGCTTTCCGAATGGAGGGTGGGGGTGGGATGTGGATGTCTAGGGTGATTAGCTTGTGGTCGGATCTGACCAACAAGGAATTGACCTCTGGTGTGGAACACTGGTTACCCATGTTGACAATGACCAGGTCTGGGATATTGCTCCCCGTGGTGGGTGTGTGGATAAGTTGATCCAAGGCGTTGGGATTTATGAATTCCAGAAATCATTGAGCAAAACAGTTGGTATTTTATTTTTATTTATTTATTTATTTATTTTACATTTGTTAACCGGGAAAGTCCGATTGGACACATATCCATTTTCAGGAGTGCCTTGAGTGAATGCATTTTGAGGTTTAGACTTCTACCATTGAGATGCATTACCCTCAGATTTTGCTTGTTTGTACCTGTTACTACTACATGAGTAGTTTTCCTAGTTAATGGTGGGGTAGTTGAAATTGTCCATTATTAGGGTGTTGGGTTGTACCCTAATATTTTCCAGGGTATCAAGAAATGAGAAGTTGGAATCTTGGGGCATTGTGGGAGATCTGTAGCAAGTTACAATTTGGATTGCGGTCTTGCCCAGAGTTAGTTGCACTTGAATAATCTTGGATGCATTATGCTGAGAAACTAGCCTGGAGTTGTTGATATCCTTATTGAATATGGGCACGCCTCCACCTTTAGTGTTTCGGTCCGGGTTAGGTGGCCGAAAGGTGTGGTATGAATTATAGCCTGGTAATGCATGGGTGCTCTCTGGAGCCTTGAACCAGGTCTCTGTCACTGCACAGATGTCGATGTTCTCTATTTTAAGGAGTGCCTCGAGTGAATGCATTTTGAGGTTTAGACTTCTAGCATTGAGTATCATTACCCTCAGATTTTGTTTGCTTGTAACTGTTACAGTGGTGAATTTGTCATTTGAACTATGCCTAAAAAAGGCACTATAGGGGTGTCAAGAGCCTTAGCCAGTATCTGAAATCTCAAGGGTGACAGGTGCAGGCCATCTCTGGCAAAGCATTGTGGTCTGTCGATCATGTCATCCCAGGCAGACAGATACTGTATCCCCTTAGAATGACAAAAGAAGCTTAGCCAATTGTTGAAGTCAATCATTTTGTCCTTGTACTGTGGTACCATTATAGGTGATGGTAGGATGCTACTCGGGGCTAGGGTCATATCTGCCTGGGCTACAAGATCGGAGAGCTCCTCCATGTCTCTTTTCATGTAGTCCAGGGAGGTTCATCTCAGGTCATTCACACCAACATGGACAATGACAGAGTCATATCTGTACTTGTTGTGGAGTGACCTGAGTGTATGCATTATGTGGTGAATCCTGGCACCCGACAGCAACTGACAGTAACTTTCTCCTTGTTTAGCCTGGTGAGGGGAACATAGTCACCCTTGGCTGGAGTGTTGGGTACATTGTTATGCCTTATGGGCTGCGGTTGAGTGGCACACTGAGTTTGTGGGCTATGTGTCATTTGGGCTGTGTTAGGGGTGGAGGTTGCTTGCGTTTCTGCTTCTGAGGTCCCTGTTGCTTGAGCAGATTTTTATTGAGAGCCTCTGCAAATGTAGGTGTGTGTTTTGTGTTGCTTTGTGTGTGTTTTGGTGGTGTAGGTTTTGAGGGACTTCATGATGAGTGTGATGTGGTGCAAGTGTTTACCTTCTCCTCTTGACTGTCTAGTCCAATCTTGGGTGAAGAGAGCTTTGCTTCCAATTTGGCTATATAAGTGCATCTCTCACAGGTTATAGTGTTGGGTGGTAGGAGGAGAGGGTTGTCTGTGTACATGAGGCAATTGCTGCATTGCCTCAAGATGCCCAGATTCATCAGGTATACAGGAGAAACCTCCGGGAGCTGACCCTTAGACATGCCTGGATAGGTGCTTATTTATTAAGTACAAAAAATTGTTTTCCTCTAGACAAGTGAGGAACGTTGAGTGCTGTAGTAATTTGTAGCTGATTTTGTGATTACAATGAGTTCTGAACAAGTGCTGAGCTCAAAGTAACAGATTTGAGTGCTAAAACTAAAAAACTGGCTAGTTCTATGGAAACATTTTAAGAGCAGACTTTATGGCGCCGGGAATAGTTTAACCCTAGCTAAGCGGCGATGCATAAAGTATATTTTTTTTAATATAACAGTAGCAAATGAGCAAACTGGTTTAAACCAATTAACCAATAAAAAGTTAAAAACTGTGCCCCATTCCAGCAGTCTTCGATTAGACAAGTTCTAACTGTACACTCCTGCCACTAAGGTGCAGGGGAACCTTCTCCAAATAAAATGGTCTGGATTAGTGCTCAAGTTATACAAACAAAGCTAGATTCAGCAGGTCTGAATTTAGTCTATGCTACAACAGACAAGGCATACCAATTTCAGAAAGAAACAGTTCAAATAAGCAGGCATAATAAGCCTTTAACCAGAAACTCTCAGCTCAGAAGGGCAGAATCTACCCTCTCCTCCCACAAGAGTGAAGATTACACCATCTTAATGTAAAATAACTGTCCCAAAGCCCAAGTGCTTAAACCAGAACTAATACACTTTTAGAATAACAGACACTAAGCCTTCAATCAGCAACTCTCAACTTATAAGGATGTAAGCTACCTGTCCTGTCACAACAGTGCAGACCACAAACCTTCTTAATGCAAAACAACTGGTCTGAAGCAAGTGCTTCAACCAAAGGCTTAGAATAACAGTTACAATTTAATCAGGCTACTAACAAGCAGTAATAAATGCAGCAGAATAATTGCAATAAAGTAGGAAGAAACATAAATACAGTAAAAGCAGATGAATAAAGTGCATTTTTTTATAAAACAATAGAAAATGAGCAACTTGATTTAAACAAATTACCCAATTAACCAGTAACAATTGCTCAAAACTGAGCCCTGTTTCAGCAGTCTTTAATCAGACAAGTTCTAACTGCACACTCCTGCCGCTATGGTGCAGGAGAACCTTCTCCAAAAAAGATGGCCTGGATTAGTGCTCGAGTTATACAAACAAAGCTAGATTCAGCATGCCTGAATCTAGTTTATGCTACAGCAAACAAGGCACACCAATTTCAGAAAGAAACAGTGTGGCCTAAATTGTAGCAACAGCTTGTTACATTGCAGCAAGAGGTTTGCTATAGTTTAAAAGTAAAAAAAAAAATCTCTTTTTTTGTAAATAAAACCCAAGTGCTGTAGTGTTCAGTGGAGACAAGAGTATAAATTGTAGCAATTGTTTGCTGCATTTGAAGCAAGCAATTTGCTACACTTTAAAAGAAGAAGTGACATTGTTTTGTATTTGTCTTTCAACCTAGAAACATTCTCTCATCAGCACTTCTCATCTGTATTTGCCTGACTCTGTAAGTATATAATTTAGGGCATAGTATCTCTTAGATATAGATAGGAATACAGTAAAGAGTAGCTTAGATGTTTCTGTATTTATTTGAGACTGTCCTGCAATGTTGTTTTAAAGTATTTCCTGTGATTCTGAACTCTGTTGCCACTGTGAGTTATTAGGTATTGTCTTGTGCTTTTATTATTCATTATTAAATATATTTAAACCTTTTCATTGTGGCTGGTTTATTTAGAGATATTTAAGCTTGGAGTACTTGCATTTGTATTTGGTGACACATATAGGCCACTCCTAAATAGCCTTAAAAGTTTTGGTCACATTTACCATTTGGATAGTAGTAATATTCCACAGTAGAATTGGTCACCCTTTGTAAGGGCCTTATAGTAGCTTATAAAAGTGGTTGGTGGTAGCTGGTACTATCTTATAGTCTGGGCAGAAGGGGGCATAGCTAGTAAACCTGTGCCAGCCTTCCCCAGGGGTGTCTGTCTGTTTGTAATAAATCAAATCTCAAAGTGTGTGTATGTCAGCTACTTGGGCAGGGACATGAAGCACTGGTTGGAGAGAGAGGGTGCTGGAGGTTTTGGCTTTTCTACTCGGTTGAGATCTTAACCCTATAGCTGTGCCAGTGGGGAGTCTTATTGGGGATCTGGAGAGAGAGGAAGAAACCAACCCCAGACTGACTGTGATCCCTGTGTGCTCTTAAGGTAAATTGTACTGTACTGTCTGTGTACTTGTCATCCTCCCAATGTGCACATCCCTCACTGGTGTTAGTGGTGAGGATTGAGGCTCCTTGATTACTGTGCTAGTGCAGGAGCATCACAAACCCTTCATTTATCTTTAAGACTGGGCCCATCTTAAAAGTTAATTTTGAAAGAGAAAAGTCCTTAAAAGATGTGTCAAGCTTAAAGGAAGGGAACACAAAGAAATGTGGATTCTGTAAACAATTACTGATTCAGAGTTTTTCATCTTGGATAATATTACCAGGACAAAGTTGTTTTTTAAAAAGCATAATTGTTTATCAAAGAGAGTGGCTTATTTGGCAAAATGTTTGCATTGCCCAGCATCCTATGTGAATGAATTTCAAAAAGGTACAGGACGGCAACACACGAGTCCTCAGCTGGAACAGGAATCCTTTATTCCAAATAGTAGCACACAGTATACGTTGCAGTCAAAATCAAGTAGATGCAATAGCAGAGTTAAGCGCTTTCATCTGCACTAGGCAGACTTCATCATTCTGATGAAGTCTGCCTAGTGCAGATGAAAGCGCTTAACTCTGCTATTGCATCTACTTGATTTTGACTGCAACGTATACTGTGTGCTACTATTTGTAATAAAGGATTCCTGTTCCAGCTGAGGACTCGTGTGTTGCCGTCCTGTACCTTTTTGAAATTCATTCGTGTTAGCCTTTTGGAGATTCTCAGCATCCTATGTGGGCAAGACAGACAGGGCCCTTAGAAACAGAATTTATGAGCACTTGTATCAGATCGGTAAGCAGAATATTAATAATACTCTCTCCAAACATCTTCTGAGCAGTTCTAATTGCACCACATTTAGTTTTGCTGTTTTAGAACAAATTAGATGTAATCCCAGAGGCAGAGATGAGAAGACCATTTGGAAGAAAAAGAAATCAGATGGAAGCTTAAATTGAAAGCTTCACATTTCCAGGGATTAATGAAAATATTTCCCTTCAGTCAATTTTATATTCAAAGTCAAATTTTATTCGAGTTTTATGGAAGTTTTTTTACATGTAGAAATTATTTTATTGTTCTGCATTTACGTCTGTTGTGAACTGACTGCATCGATACTATTAGTTGTTTTTTTTTTGTCTTTTTTTTGTTTACTGGTTATGTATTTATTGTTGCTTCACCTATTTTTATTGATTAAAAAATAATGTGGGACAAAGGACTACCATCAGTGAAAGATGCTGCCTTTATATACTTAGAAATTTGTTATCATAACAATCTTTGCATTGGTATATTTTTCTGAAGGTGGCTAATCCTGGACTATAATCCTCAGTCATATACCAAAGAAACCACAACTGTTATGAGGAATGCACACATACATACACACAATGGTTTATACGTTCATAGGTGTTTACTAGGCTAACGACCACAAGGGCTATTTAAAGTCTAGCCATGCATTCCCAAATCTCTGACAAGTTCAGATACCCTTGATAGGTGTAAGTGTGGGCCTGAGGGATGAGCCATTTACAAGTTACCAGTGTCCATTAGAGAAAAAACAGGGATGAATTTCCGGTTTCTCATCCAATTGTCCAAGCTGAACTTGAATTGGGTTAGGGAGGAACCCTGCTTCACATGGATGGGGAGCCTGTTCCATAGACATGGCAGTCTCTGGGATACATGCCTATCTCTCCAGCAGGTCCTATTTATATTACAGGTAAGGTTTAAGTCTTCAGAATGGGTAATTCTGGTGCTGTTTGTTTTGTGGATATGCAGGAAGTCCATCAGAGTGGGGTCTGACAATACCCTGTATGTGTATGTATATATATAAATAAATATATATATATATATATATATATATATATATATATATATATATATATATATATATATGGTTCCCCTTCCGAAGACTAAAATATCACAATCCTGAAATTCATAAGACTGAAGACCAAAATCCTGAAACTTCAAAATCCTGAAAACTCAAAATACTGAAAACACACAGCATACATATACTGACTTTAAACAACATAAACCATATTACTTTCCACCAAGTATTAGCAGAGGGGCAAGGCTCCCTGCACCCCCAGCTACTTAAATATATCAACTACGAGATTGCACTTCACTACACTAAGTGCAATTTCAGAGTTGCTATATATAAGTAGCAGAGGGTGTGGGAGGCACAGCCCCCGACATGGAGGGTGCAGGGGGCTTGCCCCCCTACTCATACTTGGTGACAACTGTTATGCTTTGTTTTGTATGCATTTCTATGTGTCCTTGTACTGGCATATTATCATTATTTGTATTCTATGGGTTTTCAGTATTTTGAGTTTCAAAATTTTGAGTTTTGAGGATTTTGAAGTTTCAGGATTGTGATATTTCAGTCTTCTGAAGGGGAACTATACACACATATATATATATATATATATATATATATATATATATATATATACAAAACCGATTGTTGATAGGTGTGCGAGACTGTACAATTCTTGAAGAAGGGAAATATCTCCTTCCCAGAAATTATGCAATCTCAGAATTACTATATATAATAATTAGCAGGGGTATATGGGACTGCCAGTGGGGGGGGGGGGGGTTTGCTCTCCTGCAAAAATATGATGTTTTATTATAATTTTTTATTATGACGTTTTGCATGCACAGAGAGTGCCTGTCAGTGCATGTGTAGTAATGTGTCAACATTTGCAAAGTTGTCATTTTGTTGACTTTTTAAACATCAATATTTGGGTGTTTCATTCAATTTCATGACACGCATATATTTATATTAAATCTCTAGTCTTGTGTACTCCGTGCCTTTGGTTTGTATGCATGTTTGAGTAGCCCAGTCAACCAAGTCACAAAAGAATAAATATTAAATCAATCTACCACATGATAATCTACATAACTGATATGCATTAATGTACAGAAGAGACCCCTTGGAGTGTCACTGCTAGCCAATGTCACATTTGTTGGGATATCTGGTATGATTTGAATGCGTCTGATGTGTAATGAGGGCCAACACATGGTTTGTATACAAAAAAAATTGCTGATGTACTGAAGTCTCCACCAAGAGTACAGATGTTCATGTACTGCATACTTCTATGTAATACACACAATTAATGCCACCTACTTACTGTCAATATATCTGCAGTTATGGGTATGTGTGGAGAAGGAAGTCCCTGAATACAATCTGGCCATAACAGCCAATCACATTAAGTTGAAAGCTCTAGGCAAGTGACTTGTGCCCACCATAAGAGGTTTATAAACTTAGCCATTTAAGCATATTATTACATGCCTCAAACTTGTAGCTATCTAGTTATAGACTGTATGTATCATAGACTAACCTGGACTTATTTTGACTTCTATAAATGACATGTTAGAATTTAAAGTATTGTGGGTGATAAACATCTGCTGCAGAATTCAGCACATATATGTGCTCAAAGAGGGTAGAGCATTGTCTTTGCTTTGATATATAACTAGTTTTGTAGTAATGGCATCAGTAAACTATGATTAACACCTACTGGTGTCAAACCCTGTCACGGTTATTTATTTGTATTTTATTTATATTTTGATAACCATGTTTCACAACCAAGTTTGATGCCCATTTTAATGGCAGCTCGGGGAGAAAAGCTCAAAGTACAGTGCATTGTTATAAAGAAACAGTTTAAAACAGTTTGATAAACTTAACATGAGTGATAATAGTAAATGTTATAAACCTACTTTGGGTTTCCCCATTGTCTGAGGATAACTGCAGTCAGAAGTAGGAGGAAGGTTTGAAGTATAAGGTAACTTTTGCTGCATAATACATAAATGGAATTCTTTAGGCAGCAAATCTATTCAGACTGCATGGTGTCATTTGGGCAATAGGTTTGAATGTACTTATGAATCTTGAAATAAGGACACATGAAGAGGTGAATAAAGGAAGTAGTTAGAATACCCCATAAAATGGTAAATTGTCAGGTAAAGAGATTTTTGCAAGGGGTGGTGGGAGAATGATTTAAAAAAAATGCTAATTTAAGCTGGCAAGCTGTATTTCTGTTCCTTGTAACTTCTTTTCTAGTTGTGATGGCCAAGCAGAGCAGTGGGTCTCATTTGGAGCCAACAAAGACTAAAGTGGTACACCTTTCCTTTGGAGGAAAGTGAAGAGAATCAAGCCAAGGTAGCACACAGGTGCTGTCAAAGTTCAGTGTGCGATGATGTAGCCCGATGAAATATTAACCAGCTCTAATACGGACAGACACTAAAGGCAAGAAAAGATTGCAAAAAAGCAAAAATGAAAGAGGGGCTCGAGTGTTTATGATGATACCTGTGACATGGGTAATGTTTTAAGTGGTTCATAGTAATTACCTTACAAAGGAAAACTTTAAAAAAAGTATCCTTGTAGAGTTTTAGGTTTAGTTTGGAGTACATGATGACGATTTAATACTGGAAAGAGAAAGCCTGAATAAAGAGGTGTGTAAGCCATTTGATAGGATTACTGGTGGAACTACATATATTTAGTTTTTCACATGTAGAAGTACCTCTTAAATGAAATACAATGTAGCTTTTAAAAGATAATTTGGAACACTAACTTTGGGACTACTGCAGTAAATGTTTGTGCATGTGAGCATATATTGTGACCACACTGGCTTGGAGATTATAGTAATTAGAATGGCAACAATGAAGTGGATGAGAAGAACCTCAGCATTCATATCACCCAGTTATGTTGAACTGAAATCTCAAACATGCAAGTCTAATCAGTAGAAGATGAGTGACAAATAAAACAGAAAAGTAGTCAGCTAGCCAGATCCTATTATACAAATGATCACTGGCTGCATTCATGTATTTTAAAAAAGTAAAGAGCACAATTTTTTTTTATTTGAAACAAAACTATGTGTTACTAAATGGTCCTTAAGTGCAAATGACACATGAATAGCATATGCATAAATTATCGTTATTCTTATACTATTTAAGCTTCCTTTACTTTCTCACTTTTGCCACAGGCTTTGTGTGTGTTTATGTTTATGTGTATAGGCTACTTTAATTAGTTTTGTTAAATGAGTAAAACAAATTAATCTCAAGTGTTTACTGGTTAACACAATATCACTGCTCAAGTGACTTATTCTAAGTCACACAGTCTGCATGCTGAAACTGTAGCATTCACATTCTGCACAAGAGGACAGAGCTCATTTACAACTTATTGCCTTAGCTATTAACTTATTCAATCACCCATGTATCAATAACATGTGTACATGTATGGATGTACAGTAACGGAAGAACATATAAACCAGAAATGTTGCAGCATAGTGGTCTGGTCTAAAGGTCAGGTTATTGGTGAAAAATACATATTGCAATTGCAACATGGGAGATTAGGTAATCAGCACTTCCCTCATTCGGAATCAATAAAGGCTTCATAACATCACTAGTGGTGATCTGAAAGTATCCCCATCAGATCAGATGAGTATCAGTTTGCATAACTGGTACTAAGCTGACTGTAAAATAAACCAAATTTTTGGTGTCCAGTCTGAGTTGGAGCACCAAATCCAATGAATGTCTAATTATATGGGTCACATTGATAACTATTTATATGAATTTAAGACTTTCTAAAAATATGAGCTTCTGTAGTCAGTTCACCAAGCTTGCCACTAAGACAGACAATAATATCACCCTCTGAGACAAACTAAAATCCATGCTTCATTAGTATAAAATAACACAACAATGCCGATTAAAAACATAAGAATAAAAATTAAACTGATTGTCTTTTTAAAGTTTTTATCATTGAGGTACCCATTTAAACCTGGTGGGTACCTTGCATTTAATTTTAAATGCCATCTTAACTCCTTGGAGTGAAGCCGCACATCCATGCACACCATACTTCACTTTATCCATCAGGAACAATACCTAAAGCTATATAACTGTAATCTATAGGAAACCTAAAATATAATACATATGTGGGCAAACAATGCCTGTAAGACCAATACAAAAAGTACTTACCTAGTAATGCAAATATCCTAGATTTATATGTAATAGTTTTCTGATAGCCTAGAGAAACTTGTATTGATAGAGCAAACCTTAAGGCCCTAAAGACAGAGGCAAAATGTAGTCTCAAATAAATCTAAGGCTTAATTAACTGTCTACTATATAGGACAAAGTGGTCCATTTAAACAAACTAAAAAAAAAGTGGAAAAAGATAAAGCATTAAATAACATAAAGGTACAAAGTCTCTTGATCACTGAAGTAAAAGAAAATCTAATTTGAAAAGATCATAATTTTTTAAATTTTGTATTATCAAGTCACTTACTAAAAATCGTGTCACAATTAAATGTATCTGACCAGGGCCACAGGTGAAAATGGTTTCAGGTCTAATTCATTTACCTGGTTAACAAAAAACATAAAATCAAACAAACAAGCAAATAAATAAAGTAAACAAGACAAATACTTTCATCATGTGTATATTATACTCTCTCCTCTACATGGAGAATATAGGAAGTTGATGGGAATTACATCAGAAATTGAAAAAAATACATAAACAGATTCTAGGGGATTCATTAAAGAGCCTAGTACAAGCTATTATTTTTGATTCAGGGACATGGTATCCATGCAAGGTAAGACTGATTTGTATGTCTCTAAATAGCATTTACTGTTGCTGATGTGCATGTCATTGTAATAAATTGCTGCTTGTGTAGACAGTGGGTGGTATTCCACCTTTTCCAGTCACCCACCCCCGAAACACACATATCTCAAAGATGTGGGTAAATTGGAAATCCTCTAAATCATCAATAAGTACTCATGCATGAGAGTGAGTGTATGTGTGCATGGGGTCTTGTGATGGATGTTTATCTTGTAATAAATATTATTAAATAGAGTTAATGTCTCTTACACTGATATAATCATTTTGAAGACATAGAAGAACAAATTAGGGGGTTTTATAGTAAAAGTGAACAAGATGCGTGTTACATTTTGTAGCATGAGCTGAGATGCTAAGTGGCTCTGTATTATTAAATTTCTATAAATTCAGACAGCAGCTTGTGATTTATTATTAACAAAGGCATTTGCCAGTGTTTTGTATACTGACCTTCTTCTGTACCTTAATTGTCATGGACTAGCAAAGCCTTTTTTATAACTTCAGATACAATAACTATTACCATAGCTAAAATTAAAACCTTGCATTTCAAAGGACCAGGCAAACAACATGGAGGTTTCCTATAATGAATCATGGAAAACTTAACTAACCTTCATGAGACATATGAAATAAAATGTATGTTTGTGGACACATCAATGACCTCTAGCAGCAAGTTGTAGAGCTATCAGGTCATATGAGATAGTTACCAGACCCAATCTTGTTCATCCAATTTCTCTTATTAATATTGTTTAAAATATCCTATCTGTCCAGTCCTTTTGTCTTGAAATATTTCAAAAACGTTTCTTTTATTATTATTTATTTATTTATTTTGTTTATTTTACATTTGTTAACCGGGAAAGTCTGACTGGACATATGTCCTTTTTCAGTGGAGGCCCGGGGAGAAAAGCTCCATGTACACAGTTAAATGTTACATTAGACAGTTGCTATACAGTTAGATTACATGCAATCATATATAGTATCCATACACTTTTTCTAGTAATAATGCTGTTGAAAAATAATACCTTAAAAAGGAGTTTACACATCAAATACGTCAGAGTATTTGGGATATATATGCATTATAAAATAGCTGGTAGGAAGAAATATGTATAAATGATAGACTGGATATGAAGGGTTCTGAGGAGAGAAGATAGGTATAGATAGAGAAATAATGAGTTGAAAGTGGAGGGGCTGATAGAGAGTAGTAGTTGGTAAAGTCTAAGGGTAGGGTAAGCAGGAAGGTTGCAGACATATAGAGGTAGAGGAATAATTCAAAGGGTGTAAATAATAATAGTATTGGTAGGTGTGCTGTACATACAGTCAGTTGGATATAAGAAAGGAAGATGACACTTAGAGGGAGAAGCAGAGAGATGTAACAGGAGAAATGATACTGCAAAGTAAAGCAAGGAAGGAGAGGTATTGGGGTGCGAAACAGAGAGATATATACATTGGTAGGCTGAAAGTACTAGTAGGAGATTAGTCTGGGTTGTTACAGTTACATAACCAAAGATGCGATTTTATAGCTTTTTTGAAGGCGGTGAGGGTAGTTATAGTTGTGATGTTGGGGGAAGGCTGTTCCACTGCTTAGCAACAGAGTTACTGTAGAGGGAAGTGCTGGCGGAGTTATTGGTTTTTGTTACCTCTAGTAGGAGTTTCTGATTTGATCGTAGAATTCTAGCTTTGGTGCTTGGGTGAAGTAGGTTTTGTAGAGCAGGGATTTTGTCAGGGCAGGAAAGAAGTTTGTGGGTTGTTATAAGTTGGTTATAAAGAATGAGGTTGGGAAGTTTCAGCCAATCAAGAGCTTTTAGAGGAGTGCAGTGATGTGATTGATGGGGCATATTTGTTGCAAATTTGGCAATTTTATTATAGCAGGTTTGAAGAATGAAAAGGTCTGATTTTCTGAGATGGGTGAATATTGTGGTTGCATATAAGAGTGTGGAAATAAGGTGGGCATGTGCAATGGTGGCTCAGGTGGAGTCAGTTAGGAACTGTTTGTTCCTGTATAGCATGGCACGTTTTTTATGGTGGCGGATATATGTATGTCAAACATCAATTGTCTGTCTATGATAACTCCAAGTAGTTTTGTGTGAGTGACTGGTGATATGATAGTGTTGTTACTGGAGGCAATGTTAAAGTTAATAGTATGGGAGGAGTGATGTGTTGGTGGGAAAATAATAAGCTGAGTCTTATTGGGGTTTAGTATTAGATGTGAATCTGAGAGCCAATGCTCAACAGCAAGAAAAGAGGATTGTGTTTGGTGGTAGAGGGTCTCAGGGGAGGGAAGAGACACAGATGAGAGTGGAATCATCTGCGTATTGCATGATGGAGGCATGGAGTGTGGGTGTGTGTAGTTTGTTGGTAAAGATAGAAAACAGTAGTGGCCCAAGGACTGAACCTTGTGGGGCCCCTAGTGAGACTTGTAGAAGTGAGGAGAGTTCTCGTTGCCATCGTACTGCCTGTTGTCTGCCTGTTAGATAATTTTTAAACCAGGAAGTGGTAGATAGGCTCACATTTAAATCTGCAAGTGTGTCAATGAGTTTGTCATGGTTTACCATATCAAAGACCTTGGAGAGGTCTAAGAATATGGCTGAGACATAGCTACCATTGTTTCTGTGTTTGTCGACTGTGTGTGTAAAGGACATAAGAGCTGTAGTGGTGCTGTCTGAAGTCCTGAAGCCATGTTGTGTTTTAGCTAGTAGATATGAGAGTTTAGGAAAGTTAAGATTTGTGTGTGTACAAATCTTTCAAGGATTTTGGATAATGGAGAGAGTATGGCGACTGGTCGATAGCTGGTTAGTTTTTTGGGGTTACCTTCTTTGTGAAGTGGGGTGATATAGGCAATTTTCCAGAGGTGAAGAACTAAGCTTTCAGTTACAGAGTGATTAATTAAGATTGTAATGGGATACGCAATAGCATTAGCAGCAATCTTTAGGAATTCAACTGGTAGATTGTCTACAGAGAGGGCTGTAGGTTTAAGTTTTGTAAGCATCTTTTTAATAGTGGAGACGAGAACAGGTTGCAGTGAGAAACCCAGGTCAGTGTTATTGAGGTTGGGTGGTTTGATGGTAGTTGGGGATATATATGATTTAGCTAGGGTTAGAATGGAGTCTGCGAAGAATTTATTGAACTGGGTTGCTATGTTTGTTGAGTTGTCTGAGTTAACAGGAGCAGGTGTGCTAGCTTTACCTGGATGGAGTAGATTGTTTATAGCTGTCCAACATTTTTTTAGGATTGTTCTGCTATCTGTTTTGAGTGCTGTGGTAATAGTTTGTTTTATCAGGCTTGATTAGTTTCTTAGCTTTATTCCTGAGCTCGAGATATTTTTGTTTGTCAGTATTGGTACCTGTCTTTTTCCATTTTTCACAAGCTTTGTCCCTGTTATATAGTAGTGCTCTCGTCTCTTTGGATAACCAGGGAGCATAGTTAGATTTGATTTGAATGGTTCTGGGGGGTGTGTGGTTGTCTAGTATTGAGAAGAAAGTTGAGTTAAAGTATGATACAGCATCATCCAAGTTAAGTGTTCTTAAGGGATGTCAGTAACCACTTTATAGAGCAGTAGTAAAGCTATTGGGGTTGAAGTACTTTTTACTTCTTATTTGTTGGCAGATGGTAGATTTTACTATATGGGTTTGACTTCTGATTAGATAGGTGGGGAGGTGGTCACCAAGGATGTCAGGGAGACAGCCAGATTTACTAATGTTGTTTGGCCTGTTTGACAAGATCCAATCGAGTATTGATTCCCTTAATCATAGTAAAAATGAAGAGTATAAGTTCTTGTTGTGAGTTAGTAGTATTGTAATGGAGTTGGCCTTTGAAGAAGGAGTTTATACGTGTTGGGTAATGAGTGGTTGAGGAAGTATGTGGGAGTATCTATTGTGTGTGTGTGTGTGTGTGTGTGTGTGTGTGTGTGTGTGTGTGTGTGTGTGTGTGCTGGAGACTGCTGATTTGTGTGGGTAGAGAGTTGGGTGTGGCCAGAATGAATAAATTAAATGAAAGTGGGGGTGGGTGTGAATGGAGGTAGGGTAGGGGAGTGGAGTGAGCCTGATCGAAGTGAGGGCAAACGGAGCGGGTTGAGCTCAGAGGCAAGGACAGTCCAGGAACAATCAGTAAAAAGTCTAACAGAAAAAGGCTATGTACTGTTAATAGTAAGAAAAAAAAGAGGTTTTAATGTGTAGTACTATCAGGTAAAAAATGCCTTAAAGCAGGCTTTTTAGTCCAGCATTTAACAGACATAAGTTTGTTAAAAACTAACAGATTCTTCTAAGAATGGGGGGTTCCTTGCTGCCAAGCTGCTTCCCAGTGTACCAACTCACTAGAAAGTAGATAATGCCTTAAATAAGTGCATTTTAAGACTTAAAAATACTAAGCCAACATACTTTGCAGAGAAAAAATATGCTGAAAGGTGAGAGATAACAGAGCTGAATGATGGGGTATTTCTGTTGCAACCATTTATTCAGTATGTGGGACTTTTAACAGTACACTGGCAGTATAGAGAGGAAAAAGACTAAGATTGGCTGTTAGCGGAGGAGAGAAAAAAATAAAAATTGTTACCAATTATGCTGTTTAGCACACAAAAGATAGATGGGGGTATGTTATTGAGGACAGAAAGAGAACTTCAAACAATGTAAACACAAATTGTTGAGACTAGTTCAAATGCAGTGCTACACAAAATTTAGCTTTAAAATGTTACTGAAGTTAACAATAAATATACTTAGATGCCAAAGCATCGAATGAAGGCAAGAGTGTGCACACAGCTTGCCTCAAACTGGCCAAGGCTTTTGATGCAATGCTCCACTCATGCATTGTAGACAAGCTCACTAAATTAGGTATAAACCCTTTTATCACTCACTGGATATCCAGCTGGCTCACTCATAGGACCAGGGAGTTCAAAATAGATGATTTCACTTCCACCAAGAAGCCAGTCAGTAGCGGAGTCCAATAGGGCTTTGTACTGGGTCCGCTCCTTTTGGCATCTATTTATCTGAAGTGGAAGTATATGCTGAAGGATGACTACATTTGCAGATGATTGTTAGCTGAGAGGTTATCATGGACTCCCTGCAGACACTAGAATTCTTCAAGAAGGTCTATCTCTAACTAACAAATGATGCTAAAGCCATGGTCTTAAACTCAATACTAAGAAATGCATAATTGCACCATTTGGGAAGTCAACCATCCCATCTAATTGCCATGTTGATAATACACCATTAAGAGACAATCCAGTGGTCAGGAAAGTTAGTACATACATAGACAGTAGCCTTATCTTCGACCACAATGTGGCTACAGTGGTGAGGAAATCCTTTTATGTTGCACAACTTATAAGGGCATGGCATCTAGGTCCAAAGATGTCACTATCCTACTGTATTCCACCCTTATCAGACCAATCATAGAGTACAATGCTCCCTTCAGTATGTACTTGACCAGGGATATGCAGCAACTATAGGATCCTTACAAAAAGAATATAAGGTGTAACAAACCTGCCATATACAGAGTGTCTTAAAGCCTTTTCCTTCTATTCAGTCTCATATATATTGCTGAGGGGAAATCTATGCCTGGCTTACAAGACATCTGCAAACCTCACACTTATGAATCTCCTGCATATTTGTAAACCAAAGAGTACCAGAAATACAAGGTTCAAGGACATAACTTTTGTCTGTGACTTAAACAGAAAATGCTGGAGAGACAGATATGTGTCCCAGAGACTGCCCCTCCAATAGAACAGGCTTCTCATCCATGTGAAGCTGAGTTCATCTATTACCCAGTTTAAGCTCAACCTAGACCAGTGGGTGGGGAAATTGGAAGTTTGCACTGTGCCTGGTACCCATGTTCCTTATGAACATAAGTAGTTTATAAATACTAGGCCCTCAATGTCCTATTTGGATACAAGACATCATTATTCTTTGGGGAAAAGTTGACTAGGCTTAGAACCCCCCCCCCAGGTTGTTAGGCCAGTTGCAATTTATCAAGCTATGCTGACCTTCTTACTATGAATTTATATAGCATCACTGGCCTTAAAAACACCAAGTAAAGAAAGAAAAGTGACGTCAATGACCAAAACCAAATCCTCAGCACTTTGATGGTATACCAAATAAGCACAAGCAGGCAAAATTTTCCCTGAACAATTTAATGCAGCAATAAAGGCTCTCCAAATCACATTAACGATAACAGATTCCACAATACATTTTCGTCTCTTACTCCTTCAGATAAAAGTAACAAAACATCAATACCCATTTATACCCATTCTGGCCTTAAAGTACACAGTATCTATTGTCTTTATTAGTGAGCAAATCAACTTCAGAACCACTGATGTCAAGGTAAGTGGCTTATTATTTTTCCTATTCCTTGTGCCTAATTTTGACAAAGTGCAATCCACATTTGCTTTCATCAGCTTATCAGATACCACTCCGTCATGCCATTATATAATAAAAGAAGTAATAACTCTACAAACAGTTCTTTCAGACATGTTGAAGTTCATAGACCCAGTTGGTTTGCCTACCTTTATAGGTTCATAAGTTTATAAGTTCATAGGAGATTACTAGGCTAATGGCTTGAGGGCCCTTACAAGCCCAGCAAATATAACCCAATTTTACCCAATATATGGGCCCTGGGGCAAGAGGATGGCATGGATTTGTGCCTGTGCATTGAGTATCTTACACATTGCCCCTGTCCATAAGAGGCATAGGCACTACCCCAGGTGTGAATATGCAAGTCCTCATCCATTGATCCAAATTGCATTGAAGATGGCTAGAGAAGAGCTCTGCTTAATGTGAATAGGAAGCCTTTCCCAAAGAACAGGCAATCTTTGAGACACATATCTATCTCTCCAGTATGTTTTGAGTTGCAAAGTTTAGATCCCTAGATTGGGTGACCCTTGTGCTGTTTGATTTGTGGATGTGTAGTAGCTTCATCAGGGTTGGATTTGTGAGTGCCTTGTAGGTCAGAAATAGGTCATCCCTTAATAGTTGGTAGGAAACAGAGTAAAGTAATAGAACCTTTAGTCTATCTGCATAGTTCATGTTGTTTACACCCTGTATTTTCTTTGTGAGGAAGTTCTGAGGCTGTTCCAGCTGCTGTAAGTGCTTAGTCAAATACATGCAAGGTGGTGCATTGTATTCGATTATTGGTCTAATGAGGGCTGAGTACAGTGGGACTATAATTTTAAGAATTTATGTATCAATGTTTATTATGTGAATGGACTATGACTTATAACTCTGTCCAGAATATATATCTCTTACTTGATTTGCACACTTTTTCATATTCATGTTTGTGAAGACAGAATAAGAATGCTAGGTCATTATCATCTTCTCACATTGTCTTTGTAAGCCTAAGTTTTAGTTTTCTTCCCAGTGAACTATAATGGGTTCATCTCACTTCCATACAGGTTTTGTTGTATTTTCCTTAGTGTTGGGTTGTTGCTCAGCTGATTATCTTTCCTGTTTTCATTAGATAATACAGTTTTTTTTCTCCTGCTGTGTCTTTATTTTATACTTCCTGAATGATATCTTTTACTTGTTAATCCTTTCCACTTCTTTTGAGGTTCATAGTGGTTTTTCATTGTCTTTCTTGATTACACAAACATTTATTGACTCTGTTATTACAGTTTTGATGTTTTTCTTCACAGTTCCTCCTCCTTTTAATGTAAATATTGAGGCACCCTGTCATTTTACAGTTCAGCTTGCCTAGAATCCTACATTTTATTTGACCAAACTTGATCATGCATCTCTCTTTCTTGTGTACTAAACTGTCTAGTTCTCACTTCTTAGTAAGTGGCTACCAGTTTATGTTTTATCCCTTTGTCTTCACATGGGTTCTAATACAACTTGTCTGAGCCTTGCTCTGTTTAGAAAATAGAGTATGACTCTAACCCCAAGAATGTGTGCAGCACAGCCATTTCATCTAATACTTGGTGTTATTCCCATTCAGCAATATTTTAACTATTGAAAGTATTCCTTTTCACATTGTATTTTTCCTGCATTCAATGTAAAGCTTCCTGTTTAGCAAGAATCAGGGTTGGTCTAGAGAAACTGGCAAGGATTATAGGTTTATAGATAAGTATTAGGCTACCTATCATTGCAGGCCATTTTATAAACAACCAGTTTCCCTTTTTGTGCTCGAAGTAACATACCCCATTTGGTTACGGATTGGCCTTATCCATTCCATGGTTGACAGTTATATATATTACCCCTAATGAGATTATACCATAGATAATTTAAGGGGACCCATGCATGGGTTAAAGCATTTAGGAGCTGTTTCCATCCATTACTCCATTAGTAATACAGGGGCCAGTGATGGGGTCAATTTTCTGTAACTTATCCATAGATTCAAGTTGCACTTAAATATGGACAGGGATGAGTTTTGTTTTATGTGGATGAGAAGTCTGTTCCAGCGTAGTGGTATCCTCTGCAAGATATACCAGCCCCTCCATTCTGTTGATGTTGCTGAAAAAGTTTAGATCCCTAGACTAAGTATTTCTGATGTCATTTGACTTGCTGATGTACAGTTAATCCATCAGTATTGGGTCGGAGGATTCCTTGTATGCCAGGCACAGGTCATGTCTTAGCAGCCTGTAGGATACCAAGTATAGTGTTAGGGCTTTGAGTCAGTCAGTATAAGATATGTTGTTTAGAACTTGTGTCCTTATAATAAGGTATCTCTGTGGGCATTCCAGTTGTTACACGTGTCTGGACATATACATGCCAAAGAGGGCATTATACTCAATGACTGGCCTAATGAGGACTGAGTAAAGGGGATAATGACATCCATAGCTCTATTTATTTGTATTTGTTTCCCATCTAGACACAGTCCCTTTGTTTATAACCTGTGCAGTATCGAAGGACTTTCTTACAACAATGGACATATGTTGGTCCAAAGTTAGGTCACTGTCTACATAAGTACCTAAATCCTGAATAATTGGGTCATGTCTTAGGGGTGTATTGTCAATGTAGTAGATGACTTCCCAAAGGATACAACAGTTTCAGTCCATGATTTTCAAACCAGTTATTTATTTGGAACACACCTTCCTGCAGGACAGCTAAGTCATTTAGGCATTCAATGACTGTTTCTAGCTTACAGTCATCTGCAAACTTAGTTAGCCAGAGCCCTTTGGTATTATTAAGTGCCAGTGTGCAAAAATGAAAGTGGGTGAAGTACGTTTCTATGGAAAACACTTTGGCTAAAACAGATCATGCAAATCTGCATAGAGAAAAAAATATTGTGTGGGACACCATCTTCCAAAATCCCATGTGTGAGACTGATTTCTTGAAGACCTACACCCCCATAGCTCTCAAACTCCCAACATCACCCATCATCACTAAAGTATATATACTGAAAATGCTGTCCAAGGCCAAGAAACTTCCTCCATGTAGCCAGATAACATACTAACCTGTTTGATAAATAGTACCTAACATGCCCTTGTTGAACTTCTAAATAGTCCGTTTAACCTGGGGCTTGCTACATGCTCACTCCTGGAAGAATGGCATATAGCACTGATGATGCCACTGCATAATGGTGGCCCTATTACCAACCTTGGTAACTATAGGGCCTTCAACTTGATGGTTTTCATTAGTAGGGCCATAGAACACATTACAAAGGACTTGATTAATGCCAACAATAAAAATTTCATTAGACTAGGTCCAGAACAATTTGGGTTTCTAAACAGTAGATCCTGTCTAACTAACCTGGTTAACCTCTTTGAAAAGGTAACATGAGCTGTTGACAGTAGTGACACTGTATACATAGTTTACCTTGATTTGGCCAAGGCACTGGAAATAATCCATCATGCTAGCAATAAACTAAATGTGTTACAAATAGAACTTTAAGTGGTAAGATGGTTAGTGAAGTGGATAAAAGATGGAACTCAAAAGGTGCGGGTATCGGAGAATGTGAAGCTGACCGGTGGTGTCTCATGGGACTTAATGCTAGGACCAGTAATCAGTGATATATAATGTTTGCAACTGAAAATATGTCAATATGGCTTGTTTTCATTAATATAAATGTTATGATGGCCTATGTCATAAGTAATAATTTAATAAAGATGTTTCTTGTTACAAAAATGCTAGAACTGCTTTTGTTTGATATTTACTTCTCTGTCCTTCAGACTAAAAATCAAGCCGTATGGCTAACCAAGTTTGCAGATGACTGCAAACTAGGGGTCTTTATCAAACTCCCCTCTGACACAGAAGCCCTCCAGCAGGAACTTTCTCTTACAAATGCTTGGCATATTGAAAATGAAAATTGGGCTTAAATTAAATGTTGAAAAATGTAACATTATCACATTTGGCAGACAAACCATCTGCCCAGCATATAGCAATGTCAAAATGAAAATGTAGTTAGATATCTAGGAACCTAGGTTGATAACTCACTTTGCTTTGACCACAATGTAGCAATAGTTTTCAGAAAATCCTTCTATTTGGTGCAACTGATTGCCAAGGGAATATTATTGAGATCAAAAGAGATGGCTGGACCCTTGTATTTGGCACTAATTGGACCAGTTATAGAATACACTGCTTCTGTGGGATGTTCTTCACCAGACATATCAAACCACTGGAAAGACCTCAGAGATTTCTAACAAAGAGGCTTATAAGCTTAAAATCCATGCGCTACCAGGAAAGACTAGAAGCACTGTCCCTTTTTCTGTGTGGTATAGGTTCCAAAGGGGAGACCTATGCTTTGCCTGCTGAACAATCAGGGATGCAATAGTGTAGATAAAGAAGTGTGATACACTATCTTCCTTGAAATGGGATCTGGATAATTGGATGGGTATTCATAAATTCACCCTTGGCATGACTAGCATAGGGATATACGGTCTAGGGTGGGAACTGAATAGGTGTAATAATCACAAGACTCAGTGGTTTTCAACTTCATACGATTCCTGTGAAATATTTTAATCATCTCCGAAGTCACTACATTTTGGAAATAGCTTTTTTCCCATTGTATCATTCTCTCTCTGGATTGCATAACAGTGATGTAACTATAGTTCCTGGCTCACTGGCCAGCTGTATTAAAAGATATCTCTATAACTTCTCATTTCTTTCAACTTGCTCTACAGAACTTGCTTGTCTTAAAGCAGAAAACAAAAGTACCCAATGAAATGTCTTGGTGTTGAGATGCATCACTAAGAACACATGATTATTGCCATATCTTTTTACAGAAGCATAAGAACAACTATATGACGTGATTACATTAGCAACTCTACTGCCAAGCACAGTATATTTACACAATTAACTGTCCACCTACCTCTAGTGCTGATGCATGGTTCTTGTAATTTGTGTAATTTGGTCTTGAAATCAAAAAGACACATGAGACTATACATTCTGCAAGTTGAATTTTTGTGAGTGTTTGTGTGCATGTGTGTGCACGTGCACGTGCGTGCTCATGTGTGTATTTGTTTATGTAACTTGGTGCTAAAGAGAAACTGTTAGAGAAGAAATGTTAAATCAAGGTCAGGAACAGAATTTGCAATACTCTGATGTGATTATGCATCATTTTGTATTGTTTTTAGTTTTGTAAAAGTAATTTATTTTAATAAACAGCCTTTACCCGAAAGAGGACAGCCAACTTAATGTGAAATAGTGTGCATCAGAAAGTGGCAAGTGAAAAAGGGCGTTTATATCACGCTATCGAAAGATGAAAATAGCGAACGCTATTTCATTGAACCTACAATATCTAAACCACATAATACTGAACATTCAGAACAGCACATTTTTTCCCAAGGAAAAAATTTGCTATTCCGAAACACATACACACAACACAAGCACACCTAAAAAACATCAATCCACACACATACACTTATAATCCTACAACTAACCCTACACTAAACTGTACATACACTACTATCTATCCACTTACCTTAACCCAAACCCTAACCCTAAGGTCCGTCACTATCGCACACTCACCTAACCCATGCCTTAACCCTAACTCACTTAACCCTCCCCTAACCCTAATTCACCTAACCCGTGCCCTAACCTTAACTCAACTAACCTGTGCCCTAACCCTAACTCACTTATCCTGCATCCTAATCTTAACGACCACACAATCGCACACTTACCTGAACCGGACCCGTAACTTTCCACCACAGCGCTGAAAATAGCAAAGCCACAGAACCGGCCAACCAAATTCTTTCCCTATGAAAGAATTCAGTGTTCTGCAGCTTCACTATTTTTAGCGTTTGCTCAAAACGGGTCGATATTAGAACATTCAAAGTTTTAAAACTTCGATGATCTGATATAGACCCGAAAAAGGAATATGCAAGACCTTCCTTCTTCTAAAACTTTGCGGTTGCTCTTCTGCAAGTCATCTGAGAGTACATTCAGTGTTCCAATATTTTGATTTGTAGTCCTGATACTAATAAACATATCAAAATACAATTGTTCTGTCTTTCACTGGAAACTTGAACTATCATTTTCTATTGAAAGTGGGGTGGCTGTATTATCATGAGATTAGCTGACTAGTAGTAATATGTAAAAATAAATTGCTTTTAATATTAATGCACGTTTTATCTACCAAGTATAAGAGGGAAATTCAGAAGGATTTGCAACACTGTGGTGCACTACTATATATCAAAGATGCTGTAGCGTGACATGGCCCAGTGATGCTTGGGTATGTAGTAAGACTACAGCATTGCACAGCACCGGTATTCTAAGAAAAGGGACAAGTAGCAAATTAGAGCAGCCATGTTGCTGGCAGCTGTTGCACTTCTGGGAAATATGACAAACTCATTAAGGCAGCATTTTCAAAGCTATGCATCTTCACATGTATGTTCACATGTGCAAAGAAGCACCTCATAGTTGCAACATGGGCACTGACAGCAGGCCACAGATGGCTGGTATAGCAAAGTACTAGCATAGTTCATCATAACAATGAGGTAGAGAGAGGCCTATAGGAAAGGCAATAAAAGAGGACCATATATGAGTGTATCATGGAAAGGAAATAGCTGGAGGGAAGGAAGGGCATGTTTTGTGGGACTGATACCCCTATTCCTTATTTGAAGAAAGGAAGATGGAGAAGGTTGGGAAGGTAATGTGAAGTCTATTTGGGTAAGAAAGGGGAAGTAGGGAAGCTAGCAGGGCAGACAAACAAACAGATATAAAATGTAAACAGATAGGTGTGGTATGGACACAAAAAGAAGTAACAGTGGCGACAAGTAGGCATACAGTGGGAGGGTAGCTATTAATGGGTAAGAATGGACTACAAAGAGGGCATGAGGAGTGACACATAAGGAAGGGGAACACTGTGATGGGGACTAGGGTAGCATACTTAGGGCCTATCTAACATGCCTAGAAGAGAACTCATCCAGATGTCAGACACCTCCACAGCTGAAAACTTTGATAAGCAATATCCCTGCTAGCCTGGTAGTTGGGGACTACCTGTCACACAACTCTATCAGTTGAAACAGAAGGTGTGCCACTGTCCTTGTGAAGGAGTCCAGCTGCCAGCACACCTTGGACATGACCACCCACTGCAACTGATACTTAGTTTGACTTTTAGTTAGAAGGACTTGTTTTTTGAGCACAGATGTCCAGGAGGGGTATAATGTTGGAAGATGTTTTGTCGAGAGAGGCAGTTTTCAGTTTGTGTACACCCCTGTGAGTGATGACTAGTTGGGAGTAGATTAGGCAATTTCTTAATTCCAGCCAGATTGGGTGTTTTAGTGCCAGGCAATGGTGTTTACATTTAGGTAGGTATGATGCAAATTGGGCTAAGTTTATTTTTTTTTAATGTGGTATGTAGAAGGTTAGTGATTTAGTTGAAGGGTTGGTCTAATGGTTAAGGTTTTTACCTCATAATTGCAAAGTACAGGGTTTGATTCTCAACTTTGGAAGGGAAATTGGCTAGACGTAAAATGGTCCTTAAAGTCATCTAGCCTAATACTTATGTGAGGAGGGCTTAAGACGCATGCGTTTTCGTAAAGGAGTCTGTAAGAAAGGGTTTAGAACTGTAGAAGAAGCCAAGGTTTTGTTGTGTTTCCTTAACTTGACCTACGCATCTTTAGAGCAATTATCAAGCATCGCCCCAAGTATTTTTGAGTTGGATACTGTTTCATTTAAGGTATTTTTAACTTAAGCAAATGCTGAATGTTTGTTTCTAAGCTGCCAGGGATTTAGAAATAAAAAGCATATTTCCTTTGCATTTAGCAGTAGTTGATGGTCTGTTAACCAGGATTCAATAGAGGAGAAGGAATCTTGAGTGAATTTTTGTAGTTTGGTGAGGTTTTGAGCTGAACATATAAGAGTAGAATCATCTGCATATTGGCTGAGTAATG
The DNA here is from genome assembly GCF_019279795.1 of Protopterus annectens. Taxonomy (NCBI): domain Eukaryota; kingdom Metazoa; phylum Chordata; order Ceratodontiformes; family Protopteridae; genus Protopterus; species Protopterus annectens. Next base: position 1,172,639,146 of record NC_056733.1, on the reverse strand, counting down.
ATTGTGGGACTGTTTTGTGGAGATGGTTGGCAAAGATGTTGAACAGTAAGGAACCTAGAATTGAACCCTGAGGTACATCAACAAAGAAGGATGAAGCCCAGGTTTGTTCCAAATTAGTACTTAACGGTACCACTTACACTGATCCTGTTGACTTAGCCAACCTGCTAGCAGATAGGTTCAGTGCAAACTTCACCCCCCTGTCCCCCCAAAGGCCCATTCAAAATCCCTGATACTTGTCTGCTCTTCACATGTCCATAGATCAAGTGTTAAAGGCCCTATTCAAGGCAAAGAATACAGGTTCTATGGGACCTGTTAGTATCCCAGGCTGTATTCTGCACCATCTTCAGCAAGAATTAGCTTTGCTATTGAGCACTCTATTCAACCACAGCCTAAGTACAGGCTTCATTCCAGCAAAGTGGAGAACTGCCATTGTCATTCCTTTGCACAAAGGTGGTGCTACTACAGACCCTGGAAACTATCGCCACATTAGCTTGACAAGTCTAATCTGTAAAGCCATGGAGCATATTATTATGGATCTCATAAACAAGGATATAGGCAATCTCCAAGCACTTGACCCCACCCAGTTTGGATTCGTCAAGGGCAGATCTTGCCTGTTGAACTTGGTTGCCTTCTTTGAGACTGTCACAAGGCCCTGGATGAGGGAAAGTCAGTACATACAGCTTACCTTGACTTGGCCAAAGCTTTTGACACATCAAACAGCTAACACAACTTGGAGTAAATCCCTATTTCATCAGGTGGGTGGCCAACTAGCTCACCGAAAGGACCCACGAGGTCAAAATAGGTACTTCCACCACCGACAGCAGAACTGTCACTAGTGGTGCTCCCCAAGGATCTGTCCTGAGACCCCAACTGTTTGGCATCTACTTCTCAGAGGTCCAGGCAAAGACAAAAGGCTTGTGGCTGACCAAGTTTGCAGATGGCTGTAAGTTGGGTGCTGTCACTGACTCCCCACATGATGTTAATATATTGCAAGAGGGTCTCACAACAATAAATGACTGTTGACAAAGTCATGGGCTTACGTTAAACACAAAAAAATGTATTATCATACCATTCGGCAAAAACACGGCCCCTACTGATTACCACATCAACGGCATCCTCCTAAGCACACAACCTGTGGTAAGAGACCTGGGTACACAGGTTGACAACAATCTCACATTTGACCATCATGTAGTGGCAATCTTCAGAAAAGCCTTTTACTTGGTTCATCTCATAACTAAAGGGATTGCATCCAGAAAAAAAGGAGGTTATTACCTCTCTGTACTCCTCCCTCATTAGGCCAACAATTGAGTATAACGCCCCATTTGGTATGTACCTCTCTAAACACCTGCACCAACTGGAAAGGCCAAAGTAATACCTCACAAAGAGAATCCATGGCCTCCAACACCTATTCTATGTGGACAGGCTCAAATCACTAACACTCTACTCAGTATCGCACAGATTGCTCAGAGGTGATCTGTGTCTCACCTACAAGGCAATATTTGTCCCTGCCCTTCTAGAAATGATCCATATCCATAAGCCTAACTCCTCTTGTATTACCCACTCAAAAGGCCTAAATCTAATATGTGGCATCAACAAAACCTGCTGGAGAGACAGGTTTGTCTCCCAGAGGCTGCCCTGTCTCTGGAATAGACTTCCCATACATGTCAAACAGAGTACCTCACTGACCCTCTTCAAGTGCAATGTTGATGAGTGGATGGGAAACCACCTTGTCCCAGGGGTTCCACCTGTGTCCCTTTTTGACAAGAGTGACAGGTGCTGACTGAGGTTTCTTTTTTGGGGACAAACTCTTGGCTAGGCTTGTAAGATCCCCACGGCCATTAGCCTAGTAACCTACTATGATCTTATGATATATTTTAAAATGTCAGGCAAAGTTTTCTTGGCCCACCTTGGCTGCATGTTTTCATGCCTACTCTTTCTGCAACCATTAAGAAAATATTATAATGTTAAATTTACTCCTTCCCTTTTAGTTGAGTCTTAGGGAAGCCGATGGTTTACTCAGGCAAGTGTTGCACCTATGGATATAGTAAAGTAAAAAAAAAATATATATATATATATATATATATATAACATCAACAACAACACACACACACACACACACACACACACACACACACATATATATATATATATATATATATATATACATACATATATATATAACTTTGATAATGTACTGATACAATGTTTCTTGATTAATACTTCATAGAAAACATTCATTATAGTGTATTCAAGTATACCCGTGAATTCTGTTACACAATTTGCATTAGCATTATTTGGTAAAGTTTAATCCACAAAACGTATTAATAAAACAATAATAGAACAATAATAGAACAATAATAGATAGATATTTCATAAAGATATGTAATAATAAATATGCAATAGTTCAAAATATATAATCACAAATACAAAATATATACAATATAATATAATACTGTTGTCATATCATGGTCTGAACTTCCTAAATTAATATTTTTATCCCAATAAATTTGATTATATTAATAAGCTTTTAATGGATATATTGTCATTGTGAATTTAAAGGTGTGTTCAACACCCATGGATTAAGGCGTTGGATCACTTAGAAGTAAAGAGGAAGGATGTTACCAACGCCTTATACAGACTTGACACACAGGCAGACAGGCTTTAGTAGATAATTTGGTAAAGTAACATCCTATTTGGAAAAACTGTATAGGTTGCAGGCTGGAACAATATTGTCTTATTACAAACTACTCTGATGTCCTTGTACACATGAGCATCTTTCAGGCAGAAGCTGAAGCACGACTGAATCTAGGTCACGGAACAGTGACTTTTTTTGCGTGTGTTTTGAAGCTCAGAATAAAAGTGCTTCCCAGGTATGTTTACAGAACTGGTCTGATTCTACATATTTGGCTCCCTATTTCTCACTAACACTGACATTTCACTCTCTAGCTTATTATAATGAAAAGACCCTGTCTGACAGTACATCTCCATGTAGATGTACTTGGCATTCTGTGTGATGTTTGTTCATGTATGTTGTTTGTTCATATTTCTTCCTCCTGTAGCCCCCTACCCCATTCACATACTTTTCAGAATAGAAATCACTTCAGTACATTGTTGTTGTTGTTGTAAGCCACTTATCAGCAGATAAGTATAATACTTCCTACGAGTCCTGCTAACCAGGGAACAAATATAATTCACATAAATAAATAAAAAAATGCTACAACTATGTAAATAATTGCCACATTCCAGCACCAACACCATCTGAAATTTGAATGCACAAATGCTAGCCCATGTGTTGTACCAGCCATATAAGCCAGGAAGTATTTGCATGCACATGCAAAAACCTGCTGATAAATAACAGCCAGGACTCAGGAAATAAGGGGAGGGGTATTCTGTTCATTTGGGGCTTGACACAGCATTTCCTCTCCTAAACCATTTAAGGCTACTTTTAAATAGGATTAGCATTTCAGCAAACCTAACACTGTTTACCATCTATGGGGATCAAAGAACCAGGAGGGCTCTTCATTTGTTTGCTTTTTCATTCATTGTGACCTTTTTAATGATTGTCTGTGTATTGTTTACAAAGCTAATGCTAAATTGGTCACATAACCAGTTTCTGCCCCCTGATGTTCCTAATGTTGCTGGCCAAGTCCCCTCCCCCCATACACACACACACACACACACACACACACACACACACACACACACACACACACACACACACATTTTGTATGCAGATTAAACAGTGCAGATTATCACTATAGGACTAAATTACCACATGTTATATTCATTTCTAACAGGCCTTTGACACTGACATGTAACGTTTGGGTAGTGGCTGTGTTAATGACATCAGGTTACAGACTAGCAAATGGAAAGTTTATTCTCTTACAAGGCAATAGCCATCTGTTGGCCAGAATGAATTACAAGTGTGTTTTTTTTTTAAAACTCATACTTTATTTGTCCTATTCTTGGTAAGAGAGACTTAAAAGGCCACAGAGGCATTTTTAAAACTGTATAAACAGCCTGCAACATCAGCTAGCCATGTTGCCTGGAAAAATTATATATTCATGTATGTTATTACTTAGTACATTTGTTAAGTGGGAACGGTTAGCTAGGAAGTCTGTCAATTTTGCTTGAGTTCCAGAAAGAAAAAAATCCAAACTTTAGTACACACATATACACTTTACATTTATTTATTGATGATAATGTTAATTGCAGATTAAAGACATAGAATGCAGGAAGTTATACACATGTATGAACTCTACAACAAAAGGAGGAAGCTACTACAAGATAGAACAAAATCCTTAAAAGGTAAGACACCCTTGATCACTATAAGTAAAAGAGAAAAATAGCTAAAGACTCAAAAGACAATCATAAGATATGCTCAGAACTAGTTCAATGAATGATACTGATCCTACAGACATTGCCAACATACTGGCTGACTGGTTCACAGTTCAGTTTCTTCCCCTCTCCCAAAAAAGAGAGATATATTATACCAAACGAAGTGCAGCCCCCAAACATCCACAGCATCCATGGGACCTGATGGTGTCCCAATTAAACCCACAGCTAGACAGCTGTTTAATCATAGTCTTACCTCTGTGCAACTGTGGTCCCACTTCAATAATGGATCTCAAAACTTGGTTGACTTTTAGATGGGTTGCAAACTGGCTTCTTGTTTGGCATCTCTACTTCCAAGTACAAGCAAACACAGGAGGTTATGTTTGAGATGACTGCAAACTGGGCGCATAGTAGAACACACATCTGACACAGATATCCTTCAGAAGGGTTGACAGAGGTGAACCTATGAACAGTGTGATAAAAAGGAGTAACCATGTTATGTGCCTACATCAGGATCATGCAGTAAAATCAACATTCAAGTCTATTCACCTATACTATTGTGTTGTGAATTAGTCTGGCTTGTACAATGTCAGATTCTAAGGAAGATACTCTGTAACTTTAACATGCTGGTATTTCTCATTTCCCCTGGAAACAGGCAGTTTTATCACAACTTCCCTGGCATTGAGAGATGGATGGAAGGAGAAAGGAATGACACTCTCTGGGAAGAAGGTTGAGGGATTCATACCCATAGTATGGATGTTTCCATTTGATGTCAGGGATTACCAGAGCCTTTAGGGGATCAGGGAATCTGAGAGATTGCACAGGAATGCATGGATCATGCTATCCCAAATAAAACAAAGACTCACTCCTCCAAAGGCAGGAGACCTGTCTGGTGGACCCCAGCCATAAATAAGCTATACAACAGAAGGAGGAAGCTACTACATGATAGAGCAAAATCCCAAAAAGGGAAGGCATCTCTGATCAGTACTAGCAAGAAACTACGATCCCTCATAAAATCATCTAAGGCCAGCTTCGAAACAAAAATTGCACAAGACACTAAAGATAATCACAAGGCCTTCTTTAGTTGTCAGGAACCTGGGTGGCAACTCCCAGATATGCTCTGAGTTAGTGCAAAATGACAAAAAATACACCGAACCCACAGACATTGCCAACATCCTGGCAGATAGGTTCAGTGCAAGCTGCCCCCCCCCCTTCCCTCCCAAAAGAGCAAATGTCTATCCCAACAGAGTGTAGCCTCCCTGACATCACAGATGCACAGGTGAGAGCTGCCCTGTCCAAAGCAAAAAACACAGCATCAATGGACCGGACGGTGTCCCGGGCTGCATCTTACACAAGCTCCAAGAAGAACTGAACTCTCACATAAAGTCACTGTTCAATCTCAGCCCTACTACAGGATATGTACCAAAGGAATGGCGTACAGTAACAGTGGTCCCACTCCACAAAGGTGGTGCCACAACAGACCCCGGAAACTATTGCCCTATAAGCCTGACTAGCCTGGTCTGCAAAGCTATGGAGCGTATCATCATGGAACTCATAAACAAAGACATTGGGAACCTCCAAACACTGGATCCTACCCAATTCGGCTTTGTTAAGGGCAGATCTTGCCTCTTGAACCTGGTTGACTTCTTTGAAACAGTCACCAAGGCCATAGATGAAGGGAAGGTAGTCCACACAGCCTACCTGGACCTTCGACACAATACCCCACTCGGGCATCATAAATAAGCTCACCAGCTAAAATATCAACCCTTATGTCACAAGATGGGTTACAAACTGGCTCAGGGATAGAACCCACATGGTCAGAATTGCAGGTGCCATGTCAGACTCTAAACCAGTTACAAGTGGCGTCCCACAAGGCTCAGTCCAGGAACCGCTCTTGTTCGGTATGTATTTCTCTGAGGTACAGGACTATGGCTGACCAAGTTCGCAGATGACTGCAAACTGGGTGCCATAATCGACTCGCCGACTGACACAAGCATCCTCCAAAAGGGTCTCACAGAGACGGATAACTGGTGCCAGAGCCATGGCCTAAAGCTAAATGTCAAAAAGTGCATAGTCATCCCCTTTGGGAAAAACAAATCCATTAAGTACGGAAGAAGTAATTAGGGATTTGGGGACCCAAGTAGATAGCAATCTCTCCTTTGACAATCACATTGCCAAAGTGGTTAGAAAGACCTTCTATATAGCCCACCTTATCAAGAAAGGGTTCACATCTAGATCAAGAGAGGTCATTGTGCCCCTCTACTCATCACTCATCAGGCCCATAATTGAATACAATGCCGCATTTGGGATGTACCTTACCCGACACTTGCAGCAACTGGAAAGAACCCAAAAGTTCCTCACCAAGAGGATCAAGGGACTCAAACAGATGCCCTACGCAGTTAGGCTAAAGAAACTCCAGCTCTACTCAGTTGCTTACCGCCTGCTCATAGGCGATCTGTGCCTGACGTATAAAGCCATGTCCCACCCAGAATTAATGGACATGCTCCACCTCAGGAAATCCAAATCCCTTAGAGCTACACCCTCCAGGGACTTAAACCTCAGCACAGAAATAAATAGGACATGCTGGAGGGACAGATTCATATCCCAGAGGTTCCCCTCACTCTGGAACAAAATCCCAATCCATGTTAGGCAGAGCCCCTCAATGACCCTCTTCAAGAGAAATCTTGACGAGTGGATGGGAGATCGTAGGTTTACCCCTGGGATCTCTTCTGTGTCCCTACTAGACAGAGGCACAGTAAACTAACCTTAAAAGGGCCATCTTCTGTGACCTACTATACAGATGCACAGTCAACTAATCTAGAAGGGTGGCGAAAGCCAAACACACTCTGGCTAGGCTTATAAATGCCCTAGGGCAGATAGCCTAGTATCAACCTATGAACCTATGTCTCTCAGAAGATGCAAGGAAATGAAAGCAATATGGCAGCGTGCCTCATGGGGGCATGAATGGACAGTTGAGAAAGGAGGCTTGACAGCCCCGAGGGATTGTGACAGCAAAAATAATAAAATCATAATAGTAAAATGTCATAGGTTAGTACTAGACTAGCTGCCCCTGTGAGTCATTTTAAGCCTAGACAATTTTCCTTAAAGGTAAGAATCAAACTATGTATCCTGTGTCTGTGAGGTAAACACCTTAACCAATTTGTCAACCCCCAGCTCACATAATAGACCCTCAGTCTGCAGACTATTCCTTGCCTAAACAATAACCATTTAGTGACCAAAGGTAAGAATCAAATCCTGTAACATGTGTCCTTAACTTCCTGACATTTACAGAGATGTACACTTTGTATATCGGCTGCAGTGTTTCAGATCACTGAATTATTTTTTTATTATTGAACCTTGCCCATTGTGACCACTACCCAGTGTACATTGCTTTCAGTCATGTCACTTTTTACCGAAGACTAATAAAATTATTTGTGTTAACATTACACGCTGTAGCCTGGGCTGCATCTGAAAGAATTCTCTTGGAATACTGCATTTATGAGGTGAATGAATAAATAAATGTTTCCTTTTACAGTATGGCTTTTTATTGTACTCAGTTACGACCCACATTCAATAATTTTATTACATCTTCCCTTTAGTTGTGTTTAGTTAATAAAAAAACAATACTCCAACGATCACCAGCAACACACAAAAACAATGTAAATAAAAAAGAAACGCGTTGACAAATGGCAGAGCACTTTAATAATTAAAAATAAATAAAAGGCAAGCACTTTTGTAGAAATAATTCCACTTCATCAGACTATATATCAACAAATAAACAAGCAAAAAAAAAAAAAAAAAATATATATATATATATATATATATATATATATATATAGGTTCATAAGTAGGTACTAGGCTGGCAGTCCTGGGGCCTATCTATACAAGCCCATCCAAAATAATACCCTGGCTTTTGTCACCCAAGAAAATTCTTTTCCTGTGCAACTGTCGAGCAGAGCCACAGAGGTGATCCCCGGGGTGAATTTCCTATTTCCCATCCAGTCATCAAGATTTTTCTTGAAGAGTGCTAATGAGGAGCTTTGTTTGATATAGGTAGATAGTTTATTCCAGAGTATGGGAAGTCTCTGGGACAGGAATCTATCCCTTTGGCATATCCTGTTTATTGTGGTGACAAGGTTTAGGTCCCTAGAGTGTGTAGCTCGGAGGGATTGGGATTTCTTTAAGTGGAGCATGTCCAACAGCTCTGGGTTTGACATAGCTTTGTATATTAGGCAGAGATCACCTCTGAGTAGGCGATATATAATATATATTATAATATTTTAGCATTGCCGCCTCACAGCAAGAGGTTCTCTGGTTCGATCCTTGGCTGGAGTGCCTTCTGTGCGGAGTCTGCATGTCCTTCCTGTGGTCACGTGGGTTTCCTCCGGGTGCTCCGGTTTCCTCCCACATCCCATAGACATGCTGTAGGTGGATTGGACACTCTAAATTGGCCCTAGGTGTGAGTGTGTGCATGTGTGCGCCTTCTGTGGAAGGTTGGGCGCTGGGGTGGCAACTCGACACCGTAAAACTCCACTGCCAATCATGAGCGGACAGGTGATCTGCTGTGGCGACCCCTAACCAGGAAAAGCCGAAAGAAGAAGAAGATTATAATACATATAATATGTCAAGAAACCAATCACATTTAGGAATACAATCACATGATACAAATTATTGCAGTCACATGACACAGCAAAATATTCACAATCTGGGCTTCCTACACTTTAATCTAGGTCTCAAAGAGACCTTATCATTAAGGCCCCTCTCTATGTCAGCTTGCAAGTTAAGTATCCAGAATAATTCTTTATCTTCTGTGACATTTCTAATGTCACCTAAATGACCATTTTCTTTAACTAATTATCACTCTGAATTTGAAATTGTGGTCTCCTGATGTATCCATTTCATGTTTAGCTAAATAACTAGTAGAGCTAGCTTGTCTGATGTCCCTAACATGTTCTCTAATCCTTTCAATCAACATTCTATTAGTTTTTCCCACATAAAATTTATTACACACTGAACACTGAGCTACATATACCAAATGCTTAGATCTACAGTTAGCTCTCACATTAAATTTATATGGCCTATGTGTAATAGGATGTATAAAGACATTCCTACTGTCAATCAAAAAGCAAAAGTTACAACTACCTCAGGGCATCGTACATGCTAAAGAAATTTTGTCTACATCATGATGTTTCCTATTGTTGTAACATAATATCCTTTTCAAGTTTCGTTTGGTCTTAAAATAAAAAGATAGTATCTGTCCTATTACACTATTAAACTTTTTATCTGTCTGTAAAATATGCCAGTTCTTGTTAATAATATCACATATATCTTTGATGTTACTCGAATACATCAAACACAATATGTGAGAGATGTTAGTTTCTTATTTGGAGCTAGGATCCACAATAGCATGCATAGGCTCAAGTTACTGCACTCCAGGTATTCTGTCATAGTCCATGTGGATGACATGACCTGAGACATACCTCACTGGACTATATAAAAAGAGACAATGGAATTTTCAGAATGTTTCACAGGTAGGTATGAGCTTCACCCTGAGCAGCATTCTATCTTTTCCAAGGATAATGGCACAGTATGAACATAAAATAATTGATTTTAATACTTGGCTTAGTTTCTGGTGTCACTCTAGGGGATTCAATATCTGTCAGCATAGGAGGACATAGTCAGAAGACTACATTGCTTTGCAAAGGAAGGGCTACACCTGATCCCCCTAGGCTTTTGGATATTGGTTAGAACTTTATCCAGTCCCTTAGAGCCTGTTTTAGGCAATGACCAAAATGTAAAACCACCAACATTGTGAAAAAAGTCTACATACAACCTTAATGTATTACTACTCAATGTTAGAGGCATAACCAAATAACTCCACACTCTTCAAGTCCTCCTCACTCTGTAGAATGTAGAAATAAGGAGAAAACTCTGCAATGCTTGTGCAGTACACGCTATCCTGTACATGCACTGGGTATGCTGTACATCTTATCCTGTAACGCTTGCAGGGTAAACAGAAGCTTGGAAATACCATAGCAACTAGTGGCTTTTCTAGAGTTGGGACAGATTTTAAAAGGGATTTTTCTAATGTCCAAGCCACTCTATCAAAAGTGAATTAAAATACCTTAGCTACATAGAAGTACCACATCAGTAAACTAACATATGCCTCAAAGTAATGAACAAATCTGAACAGACTTAACGGCCAGTTTTATTTCCTTCTGGTTGCAATACCCTCCCCCATCTATAACACTGACCCATATTCAGGCCATGTTTTTGCATTCTTTTTTATTTTAACTTCACATTTCTCTCACCTTTTTTGGGGAATGTCACACATTGCTCATGAAGAAGTAACGGACCTGTTATTATCACTCTTAAAGACCTTCTCTAAGAGCAACATCTATGGAAAGAGCATGCCTCTTATTATCAAGGTCAGACTCCTGTTCATTAGGTTTGCTGATTTCCCAAAATGGTGTGACCTTAGAAAAAGTTTGTGTGTGTGTGTGTGTGTGTGTGTGTGTGTGTGTGTGTGTGTGTGTGTGTGTGTGTGTGTGTGTGTGTGTGTGTGTGGAGGGGTGAACCCCCTCCCGCACAAAAAAAAATGGTTTGGGGCTATTTAAAAATCTGCAGGAAGTACCATTTTGATGAGATTTGCAGGGGTAAGCTTGAAGAAACTGGATCTCATTACATTTGCCTTTCTTATTTAAACCAAATCCCATGGAAATGTGTACCTATGTAGCATGTAAGAATCATTATACCTTCCCAGTGCATAATAAACTGCTGATTTAGTTAGGTAGAAGTCTTGGTTTGCTACTTCATGTTTAGAATTGCTTCAGGGTTCTCTTGTTTTCTTGATCTTTAAGCTATATTTTATTTATTTTAATTTTGTGAGTTCTGAAGTACTGTAGTATTCCTGTCATGCTCTCATCTTCTAGAATGTCCACATTGACTTATTGCATTTTCATTCTGTAGCTTCTGACTGTATCATTTTGGTTTTGTGCTAAGAATGAAGTCTATTCTATGTATGCAGTTACAAAGAACAAGGCCTTCATAATTACTTGTGGTTTTATATAAGGTCTTGCAATGTTTTTACAATGGAATAACACACCTTTGGTTGCTGATAAATATCCCCGTATCATCTCTTGCTGGTTTTGTTTGTCTTTGTTTCTCACTTAATTGCATACTCACAAATTTCTTTGCATTTTATCTTGCTATTGGCATTGGCTTCTCGAATTTGTATTGCATCCAAACATCATTCTGGTGGCATTCATCTACGTTGTTTAAACCCTGTTCCTGGATTTATGCTACTAAATTCATAATCAAATAGCAAGACATCAGAATCAGCCAACGCTAACATCAATGTTGTGTTGTGTCTTTCGGCAAAAAATATGAAATAAGGAGAACACTACAACCACTATAGGCCCAGCTGCTTGAATTCCACTACCTTGCATTCAAGGACTTGAGTGGCCTTTAGTCTGTGCAAGCAGCTACTTGTGCTGAAACTTGAGTTCAGCCAAGCAGTGGCCACTCATGAACTGCTCACGTCTTAGGAGATGAAGGTGCAGGAAGTCCTCGTGGACTAGATAAGTGGGCAAGTTGAGTGGGAAAGATGGTGATGGGTTTGTAGAGGGAGTAGGGGAATGTAGTGTAGAGTGATCAGAAACTTTAGGGTTAAGGATAGGGGAATGGAATTTTAGGTTTAGGGATGGATTGTGACTTTATGATTTGGGAGACTGCGGGGATTTTAAGTTTAGGGAGTGACTGAAAATTTAGGTTTAGGGTGGGTGAAGGCGATTTTAGGTTTAGGAGCGATAAGGGACATTAGGGTTAGGGACTGGGTGGAAGTTTTTAGCATTAGGATCAGGTTTATGGTAGGGCAAGAAAACATTGTGTACTGGAGGGGATGCTTAGTTAATGGAATCAATATGTTAGGAGTTAGAGCACTTGCCTAAATGAGAAAGTGGTAGAGGGGATCTGTGTTTGGTGCAAATCTGTCTACAGCACATGTAGTAGACCCTGAAACAAGCCCCCAAACACGCATATACTAATTCCATGGTTGCATAACTGTAAGGAAAAGGCAACTGCTTCTAAAAGAAAAGGTGTTTTCACTCCTCAACTGTAGCATTTCACTGTTAAAATGTATGTTCTAAGTTCATTAGTTTATAGGTGTGTACTAGGCTAGCAACCACTTGAGCCTTTATAAGCCTAGCCTTGCAACCCAAGTGTGACCTACAGATTTGATTTACTTACTGCCTCTGTCCATCAGATCACAGGATCCAGACCAGGGGTGAATTTCTAATTACCCATCCATTGGTCCAAGTTGCACTTAAAAAGGGATTGGAAAGAACTCTGCTTCACATGGATGGGAAACCTGTTCCAGAGAATGGGAACTCTCTGAGAAACACATCTGTCTCTCTAACATGTCCTATTTATGTCACAAGCAAAATTTAGGTCTTTCAGTCTAGTAGTTCTGATACTGTTTATTTTGCAGATGTGCTAAAGATTCATCAAAACAGGTCCAGGGATACCCTGTATGCCAGGCAAAAATCACCTCTTAGAAGTCTTTATGATACCAAGTAAAGAGACAGGGCTTTAAGGTAATCAGTACATTGTGTTTACTCTCTTTAATCTTTTTTGTAAGGAACCTCTGTGGACATTCCAGTTGCTGCATGTGTTTGGTCAGGTACATATCAAAGGGGGGCATTATACTCTATGATGAGTATCCTCACCACTCTGGACCTAGATGCCATGCCCTGCAATTCAAAACTAAAGAAAACAGCATAAACTCCTTGTTTTTTAGATTAAAATAAAAGTAAGCCACACAACACAAACGAGGCCAGACACTGAAATTCCAGACCCCAAAAATATGCTTGAAATATTGCTAATCATTGTTATTGTAATTTATGGACCTAACAAAAAACGCATGCAGGTAGAGGCCCTCTACACCCTTGGAAGGGTGCTATTTCCATAATATACACCCCTGAAAGTCATTATTATACTTAGAGAATAGACTATTAAAATTATTCCTTGTTTGTTTTTTTATTACTAGATTTTTTAAAATAGTTTGATGTAAATAGTTCCTCCACCTAATGTTTCAAACTTGCTTTAGTATATGTAGTTTTTGTTGGAGGAAGTATTTTACATTCAAGCAGTAAGTTATTTATGTATTTAATATCTACAGACACACACACACACACACACACACACACACACACACACACACACACACACGCACGCACGCACGCACGCACGCACACACACACACACTCACACAAACTGTTTGCCCCCATCCCCGTTACTGTCTGTGGCTTATCTTTGAATCCTTGAGGATTTGTCAGTCAATAGTGTCAGACATTAAGAATTACATAACTCTTGATGTTTAATTAATCCATGCTGATAGACTGCCTATACTTATGGACTTCCTTCAATGGTGTCTCATCTGTCTGTCTGCCTCACTCATTCTTGCTTAGGCTGTCACTCTCACAAGCACACAAACACACACACATGCTTTTCTTTTTTATTTTATTTAGTTGATCTTTTCATTTCACACTTGTTATACGACAAAGTGCTGTTTACTGAGGGTAAAAAATATCAGCCATTTGCTTCTTAACTGTTCAAGGTTCACAGAAGCTTAATATGATGTCGTGAAGAGGCAGGCTTGTTTTCAGTGAGCATTACCTGTAGAGTAACACCCTGCTGGAGAACATGTGTTCTCCAATCAGAGTTTAATGTACAGTTTGTCCATTTACTTCTACTTGCCACCCCAATGGCTGCATAGCATAGTCACAGCTACAGCATCTGTTATGTTCCCAATGTTCCAGTATGTCACCGACATGCAAGGCTGTTAAAAGAAGCATGTGAACAACTTTGTGTCCTCTGTGGTCTGGCTTAAAGAAGTATGTTTTGATCCTTGATTAGAAAGCCCATTTCAGCATCTCAGTGTACTGTAATTCATCTTGTGAACTAGCGTGCCATTGTTCCTGCCAACCCCCAGATTGCATCCTAGGCTGCTGATCTTACTTGTTCATCTTTTTTATGCAGGATAATCCAATTTTAATTCTTTTACATTTTACCTGATGAATTTATGGCCATTTGTCAGATATTTTAATTGTTGCTTGTCTCTTTTTACTTACATATTTGGCTGTATTCTATAGACTATACATGAACTGCTTGGTATTTTTTTTTTTTTTTGTATAGTTTTTTCCAAAATGTAATTGTACATTACTACCTGCAAAAACAAAATATGTATATTAGTGTTTAGGAATCTTAATTGGTAACCAGATAGGTGGGCTGATACTCTTAGATCTTTTCAAACATGACCTGGGCCATATATCAAAATAGTATTGTTTTTTTTAAGTGCAGTTTTGCGGGTGGGTTGACCAGGCTTTCTGACAGGGTAAACTACTACTGACCTCAAATTCCGCCACATGTCTTATTCCTCATTTCCACCCAGTCCTAAACCATTTTGGGTTATATCAGTCTAGGAAGAAATTATCTTTTGAGATCAGGACAGCCTTTCAACTTTAAATGCCTTGATACTGGGAAGAAGTAGAGGCATAGAGGAGTATGTCATGCGGCGATCTGCCATTGAGGTGAAAATTATTTGTTTATATATTTATATATATGTATGTATGTATGTTTACCAGGGTTGTGCAGTGATCACTATTGACCAATTTCGGGCTCAGCCCTGGTGTAATACAAAACATTTCACAAACAAAAAATACAAAAATGTAAGCAATAACACAATACTTAAGATTAATTTCTTAGAAAAAAAACTGTGTGTATAAATTCCACTGAACAAGCACAGTGCAATGTACAATCAAGCAGAGTGTAATGTACAATATATGCATTAGTTTCTAACGTGGGTCAATCTTCAGTGAGTCTTGTGAGAAAAAAAGGGAGACTCAGAAAGGAGATAGTTTAGGTGATATGACCAGGAGGACTTAGCTTGGATGAACAAGTGTTTTATGAGTTCCTTTCTGACTTTGGAATAAGTGTTGATTTCCTTAATGTCCATAAGGAGAGCTTGCCAAAGAGTAGGTGCCTGAGAGTGTAAAGCATGTGCAGTGCTGTGGAGTTTGGTTCTAGAGGTGATGACAGTTGGTGTGACAGAGCATGTGCAGTGTTGTGTAGTTTGGTTCTAGAGGTAATGACAGTTGGTGTGACAGAGCATGTGCAGTGCTGTATAGTTTGGTTCTAGAGGTAATGACAGTTGGTGTGACAGAGCATGTGCAGTGCTGTGGAGTTTGGTTCTAGAGGTGATGACAGTTGGTGTGACAGAGCATGTGCAGTGCTGTGTAGTTTGGTTCTAGAGGTAATGACAGTTGGTGTGACAGAGCATGTGCAGTGCTGTAATGTTTGGTTCTAGAGGTAATGACAGTTGGTGTGACAGAGCATGTGCAGTGCTGTGGAGTTTGGTTCTAGAGGTGATGACAGTTGGTGTGACAGAGCATGTGCAGTGCTGTGGAGTTTGGTTCTAGAGGTGATGACAGTTGGTGTGGCTTGAGTTGTGTCTCAGGTTGTATGAAGAGGCATTTCATGGTCTACATGCAACAGGAATAAATGTATGAAGCTGGAGTAGTTTGTAGAGGTGGGATCTTAAAAGTTTTAAGTTAGATTTTTGTCTTATAAGTAGCCATTTGGCTTTTTCTATGGTGATACAGTGATGCTCACAGACAGATGGTTTTATAATGACTTGGCAGGTACTGTTAGACAGTCTGTAGTGTGGCGTTTTCTTGGGGACAGAAGCAAAAACTGGGAACCCATATTCAAGATGAGAAAGGAAAACTTCTTTGCCAGTGGCTGCTCTGGCTGGTTTTAGAAAAGAGGAAATATTTTTTGCCTAAAAGAGAAAGGAGTTTATTTTGGCTCTCACATTGTCTATGGGAAAATGGAAGCTTAATGACTTCTCAAGCCGTAGTCCTAGGTATTTGAAGGTACATGTTGTCTCTCTGTAATGGTTGTGTCGGTCAAAGATAGTTAGAGTTTAGGGGTTTGGTGAATTTTCTGTGAAGTTCCAAAAAGCATATTTTTGGTCTTGGTGGTGTTGAGAAGTAGTTTATGGTTTATGAGCCAGTGGTGGAGCTCATGTGAGTTCGACTGACGTTGACATTGAATGTAAGTGTGAGAGTGACCTGATAGGTAAATGACCATGTCATCAGCATAAAGGATAAGTGGGAGATGGGGGAGGTCACAAGGAAGTTTGTTAATGAATACAGAGAAGAAGAGGGGTATCAATGTATGGAGGGTGATGCAGTATGTTTCTGTGAGAGGATGCTTTTGTAAAAGGATGAATCCTGCCTCTATGGTGATCTCTCAGTTGCCCTGGCGCTATTATCTAAGACTAAGGCTCTCCCTATTGATTCCAGCCCAGCCTGCAGTTGGAATCCTGATGTCCAGCACACTCCCTCAGCATATTCTCACATTCCTCCCTTCCTCTACAGAAAGGCAAGCAGTCTCTGCCTCTTCATTCCCTTCTCTTCACAGCTTCTCAAGTGCCCAAGCCACTAATCAAAGTGTGGTCATCCTGGGACACAATCAGGACTCTATCTGAATGTTCCACAGAGCCTGCTGGCCATATAGCAAAAACTAGCGAATTAAACATGTGGTAATCAGCAAAAAATAACCAGGATAAATATGAGAAAAACATTGCACATAGAATTCATATTTACAATGACCAAGGACTGTCTCCTTGTATATGCAATTAGAAGCTGAAAGGGGGCATTAAAAACAAGGATGATGGTGCAGCATACATTCTAAAGCTAGTAACATTAGGCTAGAGAAAATGTATTTGGAGGTTTTAATAGTTGTTCTGTTTTGGGAAATTATCTTGAAACAGGCGTTAGAAGAAAATATCAGCACAGAAGTGAATAGTTCACTTAGAACTATTCACACAAGTTATTGTTCACGTGTCTAGGTTGGCTGATGAAAAAGCACGATTCAAATGTCACTACATGTCAAACACATTATTCTGAATGGCTTTTTAAATGTAACATTTTCTGTGTGGGGCAAAATCTCCTACAACTGCATGCAGGAGACTGTGACACCTGTTTCCTGTAATTGATATAATCAGCCCTGAGATTACTGCACCATAGGTGATAGGTATATTCCACTTAAGCAGCCACCACTGCCAAATGGACGGCTGGCCTTAACCAGCTCTGCTTTATGCTCTTGGTTGTAATGCAAGATGATTAGTTCCATAGTGAATAAAATAGAGTACTGAACAACAGGAGTGTATATGTGTGATAATGTAAAAAAAAAAAAAAAACGTGAGGAAATCATAGCATAAGTAGAAAAAAATTATTGAGGAAGCAAATATAGGTTGTAAGTGGGACCAGAGCACACAGGTTGGGAAGGAATTTATCTTAATCTGGGAAGTCAGTCAGGTGACATAAGAAGCTTTGCGAGAGATTTGGAATTCTAAAGGTGGAGATGCCCCATTAGGCTGGCAATTTATTAATAGGTACAGCTGGAAGGTTTTGTCAAGTTTCAGAAAGATCGTGATGGTAGTCATATAGAGTTTCCATCTTAGTCGTATGCACAGACATTTGAAGATTAATGAGAACATGATGAAGCAAACCTTTAGTGGAATGAGTAGCTATTTTCCTCTGTAACGTACTATGTCATAATGCTCCAATTTCTAAGTGAGGGTAATGGCTCTAGATATGTTGTTTAGTTCCTATGGTGGGTGTGTTTCAAACATGCAGAAGAGGGCATATAGGGCCAGACCAGCTACCAGCACTAAACGTTCTACAAGGAAACAGCTCCAGTACTTGTTAATGCCCACCGCTCCAGGCATGTCTAAAGGTCAGTTCCCTGTGCTTTCTCCTATTCACCTGGTAAATTTGGGAATCCTGAGGTAATGAAGCAACTGCCTCATGTACAGTGGCAACCCTCTCTTCTTACCTCCCAACACTCAGACTTGTGAGAGGTGCACTTATATATCCAAATTGGAAGCCACACACTCTCCAGCCAAGACCGGAATACCTAGTCAAGGGGAGAATGTCAACACTTGCACCACACCACATGGAACACACAGCCCTTCAGAACACACATCAGCACTGCCTTCACATAAAAGTATAAACCACAACCCATCCTCATGGAGGCTCTCAATAAAAATCTACCCAAACAGCAGAGACCTCCAAGGCAGAAATGCACTCAACCACCACAACACAACACTAATCAAGAGACACATAACTCTCCTAAACAGTGTGCCACTCAACCAAAGCCCCTAAGGCAAAACAGCATGCCCAACACAGTAGTCATAGGTGACTCAATAGTGATGCACACTGATGTCCCACTCATTAGGTTGAATAAGGAGAGAGTAACAGTCAGCTCCCTGTAAGGTGCCAGGCTCCTCCACATAATGCACCCACTCAGGTCCTTCAACAACAGGTACAAAAATGATTCTGTCATTGTACATGTGGGTGTGAATGACCTGAGACATACCTCCCTGGACTACATGAAAAGAGACATGGATGAGCTCTTGGATTATGTAGCCCAGGCAGGTATGACCCTAGCCCTGAGCAGCATCCTACCATCACCCAGAATGATACCACAGTACAAGCAAAAAATGATTGATTTCAACAATTGGCTAAGTTTCTGGTGTCATTCTAAAGGGATCCAGAATCTCTCTGCCTGGGATGACACGAGTGACAGACCTCAATGCTTTGCCGAAGATGGCCTGCATCTGTCACGCCTGGGCTTCTGGATAGTGGCCAAGGTTCTTGCCACCCCTATAGTGCCTTTTTAGGGAGAGTTCCAAAGACTAAATTACCACTGTAACAGCTACAAATAAATGCAATCTGAGAGTCATGCTGCTCAATGTAGAAGTCTAAATTTCAAAATGCACTCATTCAAAGCACTCATAAAAATGAAGAACATCGACATTTGTGCTGTAAAAGAGACCTGGTTCAAGGCAGCAGAAAGCAGCCCTGCACTACCAGGCTATAACTCATTCCACATCTGTTGGCCAGAGAACTTGGACCAAAGCTCAAAAGGTGGTGCTGTTTCCATATTCATAAAGGATGCACACACCTCCTGACTGGTAGCCCAACATAACGCATCTGAGATACTTCAGGTACAGCTAACAATGGGTAAGATAGCAATTCAGGTCGTGGCCTGCTATAGGTCCCCAACCATGTCCCAAGACTCACATTCCACGTTCTTAAGAACCCTGGAGAATATTAGCGTCCAACCTTACACTCTCATACTGGGTGACTTCAACTACCCCTCCATTAACTGGGAAAACTACTCATGTACCAATACACTTGCCCAATGCTTACTGGAATTCATTAATTCCAATGCCCTGGACTAGCTTTTTCTTACCCCACTAGAGGTAGCAACATCCTTGACCTGGTCATTACTAACATGGGTGACAGTTGCTCTACACCAATAGTCAACTCCTCACTGGTTAGATCCAACCACAAACTAATCACCTTGGAAATTCACATCCCTCCCACCCCCACCCACAAAGGTAACCACCATGAAAAATGTCTCCAAAGCTAACTTTGGGCTCCTAAAAACAGAGGTGGCTAACTTCATGGCACCCATGCAAATGGAGAATAGTTGCATGACTGCTGAATCATACACCAATGCACTATACAAACACATACACAAATGCATGGATCTCGCCATACCCAATAGAACCAAGACACTTTCCTCAAAAAAAGAGAAGCAATCTGGTGGTCCCCTGCCATAAGCAAACTCTATAACAGGAGGAGGAAACTGATGTGGAATAAGGTGAAGTACCTAGACTGGAAAAACTTCCTTATCCGCCTCAATAAAAGGTTGAGATCCCTCATCAAATCCTCTAAAGCTAGCTATGAAAACAGAATTGCAGCAGATAGTAAAGACAACCACAAGGCCTTCTATAATTATGTAAAGAATCTCCACGGCAATACCCAGATTTGCTCTGAGCTACTGCACAATGGTACCTCCTATACTGGCCGACAGATTCAGTGCTAACTTTACCCCTCTCCCCCCCGCAAAGGACCAATCACAATACCAGTAGATTGCCAGGCACCCAGTATTACTGCTGCACAGGTTAAAACACCACTGTCTAAAGCCAAGAGTACAGACTCTATGGGATCTGACAATATCCCTGGCTGTGTTCTACATGAACTACAGAGTGAACTGGCACCTCACCTGTGTACCATGTTCAATCACAGCCTCAACTCAGGATTTGTCCCTACTGAATGGTGCACTGCTATAGTCGTACCTCTCCACAAAAGCGGAGCGACTACAGACCCTGGGAACTATCGCCCCATTAGCCTGATGAGTCTGATACGCAAAGTTATGGAACGCATCATCATGGACCTAATAACCAAGGGTATAGGGAATCTCCAAACTCTGGATCCTCTACAGTTTGGTTTTGTGAAGGGTAGATCATGCCTGCTCAACTTGGTTGACTTCTTTGAGTCGGTCACCAGAGCTGTGGATGAAGACAAGGTGGTTCATACAGCCTACCTTGATCTGGCCAAGGCCTTTGATACCATTCTCCACTCAGGAATCAAAGAAAAACTCACTAAGCTAGGCATCAACCCCTATATCACTAGGTGAGTTGCAAACTGGCTCACAGATTGAACCCACAGTGTGAAAGTAGCTGACTCCAAGTCAGACTGCCAACCAGTCATGAGTGGAGTCCCACAGGGTTCAGTCATGGGTCCTCTCCTGTTTGGTATCTACTTCTCTGAAGTCCAGGCCAACACAAAGGGACTCTGGCTGACAAAGTTCGCAGACAATTGCAAGTTGGGAGCTATTATTACCTCTGCAAGTGATGTTGACATCCTGCAGAAAGGCCTCGATGAGACCAATGACTGGTGTCAGAACCATGGCCTTAAGCTCAATGCCAAAACATGTGTCATCATCCCCCTTGGGAAAAACCCATTTCCCTTGAATTACCATATTGATGGTAGTCCACTGAACACAGAAGGCATTATAAGAGATCTGGGAACACAGGTTGACAGCAATCTCTCTTTTGACCACCCTGTTGCCACTGTGGTCAGAAAGTCCTTCTATGTGGCACATCTCATTACTAAGGGGTTTGCATCCAGGAAGAAATAGGTCATTGTCTCTTTCTACTCTTCCCTCATTAGGCCAATCATCGAGTACAATGTCCCATTTGGCATGTACTTCACTAGACACCTGCAACAACTGGAGAGGCTGCAAAAGTACCACACAAAGAGGATCCTAGGCCTTAAACACTTGTCCTATATGGACAGACTCAAAAAACTCCAACTATTCTCTGTCTCATATCACCTACTTAGAGGTGATCTCTGCTTGACCTACAAAGCCATGTCTGACCCAGCTCTGATAGAAATGCTACATCTAAAGAAATCCCTCCACACCACACACTCCAGAGACTTCAACCCCATTACCACAATCAACAGAACATGCTGGAGGGACAGGTTCATAACCCAGAGACTGCCTATGCTATGGAATAGACTTCCCATACATGTCAAGCAGAGCACCTCACTGGACCTCTTGAAGAGAAATCTTGATGAGTGGATGGGAAATAGAAAATTCACCTCGGGGATCACTCCAGTGCTTCTACTCTTACTCTGAATACCGGGATTGCCTTTGGCACTAGGAACTAAGGTCAGGTGGTGCAATGCCAGTGTAATCCTATGGGCTAGGGATGTAAAGGCTCCAGGGCCATTAGCCTAGTACACACCTATGAACCTATGAACCATAGTGAATTTGCAGTACTATGGCATTCTCATCAATATAAGCTAGGACTTTTGACATATGTTTTTTTTATACTTTCTAAGAAACATTAATTTCTTTCTTATTTTTACTTGTAGATTGGAGTGAAAGCAACTATTGGTTTCAGAGATACCAGAACCTGCTAACATTTTCAGCTATTATGGATTTTGGGGGGTAATCATCTGTTTACTTGGGGTTTGTAGTAGTCTTGTGTCACGGACTTGTTATTGTCAGGATTGGCATTTGTTTTTTTGCATTAAAATCCTAATAGATTTGAAGTAGGTTATGCAATGATTACTTCCCAGAAACACGATGTCATCTACAAAGAAGGCTGTAGGCAGGGCTGTCAAGTACCAGGAGAAGGAAGGTAAATTGAAAGCAGTTGATTACCAAAGCCTGTAGTACACCAGCCAGGAGAGACTGCTTGCCCTTTTAATTTTTAATGACATTCTCGATTTTTGAGAATTTAAGTTCCAGTTCTCAAAGTAATCATCATTAATGAAAGGCTTTACAGGGAAATATTATGTGAGTAATGAAGTGGTTTCAAATCTTTTAACATCATTCTTTGTGACCAAATAATGATGCAGTGTATGTGCCATAGGCTTAACTGAGGCTATGTTATAAGTAACTGGATATAAATTATGAGTCTTTAAGAATGTTAGGTTGCTGAGAAAGTGAAATTTAAAATATTTGTGGAAGTAGTGACATTGTTGAAATAGGCTAATAATTTACTGGATCACACACATAACCGTTGCAGACAGTAGATTACCAGTGTTGTTTATGCATAGTCTTTGCAGTTATCACCTTGCAGCTTCTCCTTTCCTACCTGCTGCCCTTACTGTTTCAGCTGTCCCATGCCATCTTGTTATGTCTTTTTTGTTTTCTACCACTACCTAGTAGTCTATTTACTCACAAGCCTTTCTGTAAATTTCTCATATTTGAATGAAACTGAATTTCTCTAAGTGAAAATTTTCTTTATTTCTGACACCTTCTCACATTGTCCTACTTGTAGCTTAGTTCCATTACAGGTTCCCTTAATGCTTTTGTGTCCCTATCTCATACTCAGTTTTCACCTAACATTATTACTTTATTGCCAAGCATTAATTTATGAAGTAGCAGCATGCACATACATTATTACTACTTATTAGAAAATCAGTTTATATTTGTGAATAATACAATTTCTGCTAATTATTTTATTTATTGGTGAAACACTTAATTATGCCTTACTTTTATAAATGTTTTCCTCCTGACAGATCTCATTATACCAGCCCAGCCCCCAGTGATGAACATCTATACTGGGTCTACCAGCATCTTCCTAATCCCTTTCTGGACTTGCCCTGACGTGGTTGGATCATGGATGTTAAAGGAATTCTGGGGGTTTGGATGTCTGTGCTTCTCTCTATTTTTTATGCTCTACCAATTTTTTCCTTTTTTTCTACTCCTTACGCTTGCTGGTTATGTCTGAAGGCAATGCACCTCTTTGAACCACACCTCCCTTTCAGGGAGAACTACCAGCTACTACCTCCCACTAAGATGGGCTTGCCCATCCCCCCATGCCATTCTGTCAGTTTCTGAAGCCGCTAATTGAAATTGGGTCAGCTGGGCTGTAGTTAGGACTTTATCCTTCTACACCACTGGAACAGCTAATTATTTCTAAAATCTGCAAGGATATCCAATCTGCCTTTTAGACCAATAGTTTTAGCAAAGATTTCTGAAACCGAGAAACTGGCGGTACTTGTAAATAGCATGGTTAAACATTTTGTACAAGATAGTAATTTTTAAAGGGTTCTTAGCACTCTTTAAATTAATCAATGTGTCTTTGACAGATAACTTATTTTAGTCATAACAGATATAAGAGACTTATTTACTTCAGTATTTCATAAGGTAGGCCAAAGGCAAACCCTGCATTCAGAGTAAGAGGAACACCAACAACTAGCAACCAAAAGAGTTAAAAACAAAGAAAACTGACATAGAAATATGCCAATAAAATTTATTTTTTAAATGTTTCATCTTCAAGATACGCAAGACCATCAGAATGCAAAGTATTTTCCACAAAATATTTAAATGCAAATATCAATTAGCCTCTAGTAAATTAATCAATTAAACAATAAGCAAAATAAAAAAAAGTTTTTGCTGTGGACATTTTTAAAGCACTAATAACATAACTTCAAAGTTATTGAAAATAATGTTTGTTTATGGAGATTGTATTGACAAATAAAGTCATTAGAAAAGTATTAGCTATGGGGCCTTAGTGTCTCTCATTTATGCTAACATGTATGAATATGTGGAAGAAGGGAATTTTTTATATTTTAAATTTCATATCTAATCTTTATTTTATTCATGTTATATAGACAATTTGCTTTTCCTATGACTTTAACAATTGGCTTAACTTCTGGTATCCTTCCAAGGGGGTCCTATATCTGTCACCCTGGGAAGACACAGTCAACAGGCCATGCTGCTTTGCCAGAGATGGTCTGTACCTGTCTCCTTTAGCCTATATGATACTGGCAAGGGTATTAACCACCCCTATTGTGCCTTTTTATGCAGTGTCAAAATAATCAACCTCCCAATGAAACAAAATCCTGTCTAGATAAACTCAAGGTACTGCTTAATGCTAGGAGTCTAAACAAGAAATTGCACTCCCTGGAAGCACTCCTCCCTTCAGAAGATGCTGAAATCTCTGGAGTCACAGAGACATGGTTCAAAGGTATAGAAAGCACCCCAACTGTGCAGGGCTACAATGTCTTCCATATCTTCAAACCACAAACTGAGCATGAAAGAACCAAAGGAGGAGGTGTATCCATCTTCATTGAAACTAGTCAACCAGTATGGCTCTCTTGAGCTACTTTATGTCCATTTAACTGTAGGCAAAGCCCCCTACCACATCATAGTTAGCTATAGGTCCCTCACCATGAAACAAGAAAAGCATACCTGGACTTACTGGAGTCACATGCTATACAGCCCAAAACCTTACTCATGGGTGATATTACTTATCTTACCATCGACTGGAAAACATACATGACCACACACATGCTGGCTCAGAGGTTCTTGGATTTTATCAATGCAAATGCTCTAAAACAATCACACCTCTCAACTCTCAACATTTTTTTCAGAATATTCAGATTTTTGCTTCATATTTTTGGTCTGTTCTTCATAAAATATGTGGTTTTCTAGATTTTTGTGGCAAATCAGTGAGGACTGAGTTCACTAAATAATGACAGGCATTTGAGTTTCAGACTTCATATCCTTCAGAAAATACATGGTAACACAAAATCTTTTATTCTAGCAACTTTCCAAGTTTATAAGAGCAATATTTAAAATTTGTCCCTATTGTGGGACTTTACCCCCCTAAAGTTTTGGCTTTGTACAGATTTTTTGTACCAAGAGGATATGAGGTATGGGAATAGGTCATCAGCATACCCACAAGAGGGTCAAATGTTCTGGACATAGTACTCACTATCATGGGAGACCCCTCCATGGGATGTCCTCCCTGGTAAGATCAGACCATAAATCAGTCTTGTTCTATATAATTATAAGGCCAGATACCCAATTAAGCTAAAAAATGCTCAAGAATTTTTCACAGATAAATTACCTCCTAATAACTGATGGTATAAGAAGTTTCAGATCCCCCTCAAATGCAGATAACGTGGACTCCTATGCAGAGATGTGCACCAATACTCTGTATAACCATTTAAGCAGTTGTATAGAATCGGCTGTATTTGACAAGATTAAACTCAGGTCTTTCCTAAAATATAAGCTACCCTGGTAGACCCCTAGTTTAAACAGGCTCTACAACAAGAGAAAGAAACTAATGTCCAAGAACAAGAGGGAACTGGCTCAGCAGAGGAAGAAATCAATCTCTAACAAATTACAGATCTTGTCAAGTCCTACAAAGCAAAAATAGCCTCCCTAGTCAAGTCCTCCAAAGCTAATTACAAAGTAAAAATAGCCTCCCTAGCTAAGGATAATCACAAGACATTATTTAACTACATCAGAAATCTAAAAGGCAATACCCAGCGATGCGCTAAACTGGTTGTGGATGGCACCTTCCATATTCAGCCGGAGGTAATAGCCAACCTGCTAGCTGACAGATTTGCAGCAAACTTCACCCTCCTGTCCCTTCCCTTGTCCTCCCTCCCCAAAATATACCTGCCACCATTCCTCAGCCTATTCTCTCAAGAGAGCAGGTCATTTTGACACTGTCCAAGGCCAAAAAACACAACATCAGTGAGACCAGACAGCATCCCGGGTTGCCTTTTAAACAACTAAAAACATGACCTAGTAGGCCCACTTGGATCTCTGTTTAACCATAGCCTGCAAACTGACTATGTTCCAGTAGAATGGAGGACTGCAACAGTAATCCTTCTGCACAAAGGGGGGCATCAAGCAACCCTGGGAACTATAGCCCATCAGCTTAACTAGTCTCATCCTCAAGGCCATATAATCATTAAGGACCTTATTAACAAGGACTTCAAACTTTGGATCCAACCCAGTTTAGATTCCTTAAAGGTAGATCATGCTTTTTAAACATGGTTGTCTTCTTCTAGAAAGTCACCAAGTCCCTGGATGAGAGAAAGACAGTGCATATCGCTTATTTTGACCTAGCCATGCATTTGACACAATCCCTCACTCAAGTATTATACAAAAACTCTCCCAATTGAGAATTAACACCTACATTACCAGATGGGTAGTCAAGTGGTTCACCAACAGGACTCATCCTGTCAAAGTGGGTGACTTTACCTCTAGTAAAAGATCAGTCACCAGTGGAGTACTACAACATTCTGTGGTGGGCTCTTTACTGTTCAGAATTTATTTCTCAGAAGTTGAATTAAACTTTGACGGCTGACCAGGTTTGCAGACAATTGCAAATTAGGAGCAATGATTGAGTCTCCCAGTGATGTTAATATACTGCAGACAGGGTTAACACAGACAAATGATTGGTGCCAAAACCACAGATTAAATGCATTATTATTCCCTTTGGAAACCTGACATCCTTGCTAATTATATTATCAACAGCACCCCCCCCCCCAAGTATAGACCCAGTGGTACGTGATGTGGGTACTCAGGTTTATTGCAATCTGAACTTTGACCACCACATATCCATAGTAGGGGAATCCTTCTATGGGATACGTCTTATAAGTAAAAGCATCACTTCTAGATCTAAGGATATCATAATTTCATTTTACTTGGCTCTCATCAGATCAATAATTGAGTACAATGCTGCCATTTGCATGTACCTCAAAGACACCTGCAACAACTGGAAAGATCACAGAGGTTTTTCAGAGGTTTTTCACCAAGAAATTACTGGGTATGCAAAACAAGTCTTATGCGGAAAGGCTGAAAGCCCTGTCACTGTATTCTGTATCCTACAGGTTGCTAAGGGGTGACCTGTGATTGGCCCTGATGAAAATGCGACAGATTCATAAATCAAACTGCAGGAGAGTCACTCATTCCAGGGACCATAACCTAGCCTCTGACATTAGCAGGTCATGTTGGATAGATACATCTTCCAGAGAGTGCCACTTCTCTGAAACAAGCTTCCATTTCACATGAAACAGAGTCCCTCCCTGGCCCTCTACAAATGCAACCTAGATCAATGGGTGGGTGACAGCATATTCACTCCTAGGGTGGTGTCCATGCCCTCCTGGACAGAGTGAGTCTGTTAACTACAATAGACCCTTACCTTTACGAACTTCACTCACCTAACCACTAACAAATAGGGCAACTCAGGATAAATATGGTTAGGATTGTAAGGGCTCTAGGGCTGTTAGCCTAGTAACCTCCTATGAAACTATGGTTCTTCAGATGAATTTCTGATTTTTTTTTTTAAACTCCATCTGTTTTTTTTTAGACTTTAATACGAAATGGGATTTTGAAAAAGTACATTTTTTTGTTTTTTGCAAAGTATTTGTGAAAAGGGAGATTTATTTCTTGTTTGTATTTAAAGTCTACAATCTCAGTTACATAACTGCATTATATAAGTTGTTGCCCATCATTCATTAAACACAATATAGTGAATAGTGAGTTAATAAGAGCCTCTAGACTAACTATTGATGATGTTATATTTAAAAAAAAACTTGACTTTTGAAGACGTTGTTTATTAACAGAGGTTATGATTTAAGTTTTGTGTCAAAAGCTATACAGGAATCAATGGCACATCATGGAAACAGATTTTGTCCAGTTTCAGAAATTAACCTGGATACTGTTTTTTTTATGTTTACTTTCAAAACATTTTTGATAACTAGTGTATGTATTCTTTGGCTTATAATTAGTCTCTTAAGTCATCAAACTGATATTGTTCAAAAACTGGGTTATTTTAATCTAGACATTTTCCAAGTATTTGGAGAAAAGCTAGCCTGTGCTTACAAAAGAGGATGCAACTTGAACAGCAATTTGGAAGGTAATACATATGCTAAATGGAATATTATATTTTTATCAAAAAAATCCCCTGGCACTTTTAGCTTCATAGGTTCATAGGTAGGTACTAGGCTATCAGCCCTGGGGCCTATACAAGCCCAGCCAAAAAGGTACCCTGGCTTTTGCCACAGAAGAAAATTATTTTCCTGTGCCACTGCCGAGCAGAGCCACAGAGGTGATCTCTGGGGTGAATTTCCTATTTCCCATCCAATCATCAAGATTTTTCTTGAAGAGTACTAATGTGGAGCTCTGTTTGACATAGATAGGTAGTCTGTTCCAGAGTATGGGCAGTCTCTGGGACAGGAATCTATCCCTCTGGCATGTTCTGTTTATTGTGGTGACAAGGTTTAGGTCCCTAGAGCATATAGCTCGGAGGGATTGGGATTTCTTTAAATGGAGCATGTCCAACAGCTCTGGGTTTGACATAGCTTTGTATGTTAGGCAGAGATCACCTCTGAGTAGGCGATATGCGATGGAGTAAAGCTGGAGTTTTTTTAGATGGTCTGCGTAGGGCATCTGTTTGAGGCCGGTAATCCTCTTTGTAAGGTATTTCTGCAGCCTTTCCAGTTGTTGTAGATGCCTTGTGAGGTACATACCAAAAGGGGCATTGTACTCTATAATGGGTCTAATGAGTGATGAGTAGAGGGGAACAATGACCTCTTTTTTTCTGGATGAGAAACCTTTTGTGATGAGGTGTGCCATGTAGAAGGATTTCCTGACTACTGTGGTGATGTGATTATCAAAGGAGAGACTACTGCCCACCTGTATCCCAAGGTCTCTTATCACACTTTCAGTGTTAAGTATACTGCTGCCTATGCTGTAGTTCATGGGTAAAGAGTTTTTACCAAAGGGGATGACAATGCACTTTTTGGTGTTGAGCTTGAGGCCATGGCTTTGACACCAGGCATCTGTCTCAGTGAGGCCCTTTTGTAGGATGTCCACATAGTTAGGAGTTTTGATTATGGCTCCTAGTTTGCAGTCATCTGCGAACTTTGTTAGCCAAAGACTTTCTGTGTTAGCCTGTACTTCAAAGAAGTAGATACCAAACAGGAGAGGACCCAGGAATGAACCCTGTGGTATTCCACTTGTCACTGGTCTGAAGTCGGATTTGGAGTCTGCTACTTTTACAGTGTGGGTTCTTTCAGTGAGCCAGTTGGCAACCCATCTTGTGACATAGGGATTTATACCTAGTTTAGTGAGTTTATCTATAATTCCAGAGTGGGGGATGGTGTTGAAAGCCATGGCAAGATCTAGATAGGCTGTGTGAACCATCTTACCCTTGTCTACAGCTTTGGTGACTGCTTCAAAGAAGTCTATCAGGTTTAGGAGACATGATCTGCCTTTTACAAACCCAAACTGGGTGGGGTCCAGAGTTTGGAGATTACCAGTGTCTTTGTTTATAAGTTCCATGATGATACATTCCATGGCCTTGCAGACCAGGCCTGTCAGGCTAATGGGGCGGTAGTTCCTGGGGTCCATGGTGGCTCCCCCCTTGTGGCGTGGGATAACCATCGCTGTGCGCCATTCAGCAGGCACAAAGCCTGAGGTGAGGCTATGATTGAACATGGTACTTATGTGGGGTGCCAGTTCGTTCTGTAGTTTGTGTAGAACGCAGCCTGGGATGTTGTCTGGTCCCATAGATGCTGTGTTCTTGGGTTTGGAGAGTGTGGTTTTTACCTGTGCAGTCATGATTACAGGAACTTTGCATTCTTCCAGTATAGAGACGGGTTCTTTAGGGAGTGAGAGGGGGGTAAAGTTAGCACTGAACCTATCTGCCAAGATGTTGGCAATATCAGTTGGGTCTGCATATTTAGTGCCATTGTGCTGTAACTCAGAGCAGATCTGAGTGTTGCCACGGAGATTCTTGACATAGCTATAGAATGCTTTGTGGGTGTCTTTAGAATCAGTGGCGATTTTGTTTTCGCAACTAGCTTTGGAGGATTTTATCAAGGATCGCAGCTTCTTAGTGAGGCTGACCTGGACCTCTTCCACTCATGGGATTTTACTCTCTTTTGCAACAGTTTCTTCCTTCTGTTGTACAGTCTGTTTATGGCAGGGGATAGCATCTTGGTTCTGTTTGGGATAGCACGATCCATGCACACATGGAAGTGCTTATAAAATGCAATTGTGTAGGATTCAGTAGCTGTAACTGTATTGTCCATCTGCATGGGTGTCATGAAGTTCACCACTTCTGTCTTAAGATGCATGAAGTTGGCTTTGGAGAAATTCTTTACCATGGTTTCCATAATGGGGGGTGGGGGCAGGATGTGGATATCTAGGGTAATTAGCTTATGGTCGGATCGGACCAATGAGGCGTTGACTTCAGGTGTGGAACACCGGTTACTCATGTTGGTAATGACTAGATCTAGGATATTGTTGCCCCTGGTGGGGGTGTGGATAAGTTGATCCAGGGCATTGGAGTTTATGAATTCCAGAAAGCGTTGAGTGAAGGAGTTGGTACATGAGTAGTTTTCCCAATTAATGGTGGGGTAGTTGAAATCGCCCATTATTAGGGTGTTTGGTTGAGCCCTAATATTTTCCAGTACATCAAGAAAAGAGGAGTGGGAATCCTGGGCCATGGTGGGTGATATGAAGCAAGCTACAATTTGGATTGCAGTTTTGCCCAGAGTTAGTTGCACCTGGATAACCTCAGCTGCATTATGCTGAGCAAATAGCCTGGAGGTGTGGATATCCTTAATGAGTATGGACACACCTCTGCCTTTGGTGTTCCGGTCCAGGTTACATGGCCGAAAAGTGTGGTATGAGTTAAAGCCTGGTAGTGCAGGGGTGCTCTCTGGAGCCTTGAACCAGGTCTCAGTCACTGCACAGATATCGATGTTCTCCATTTTAAGGAGTGCCTCGAGTGAATGCATTTTGAGATTTAGACTTTTAACATTGAGTAACATCACCCTCAGTTTTTGCTTGCCTGTTCCTGTTATGGTGGTGAATTTGTCATTTGAACCTTGTCTAAAAAAGGCACTATCGGGGTGGCAAGAACCTTAGCCAGTATCCGGAATAGCAGGGGTGACAGGTGCAGACCATCTCTGGCAAAGCATCGTGGTCTGTCGACCATGTCATCCCAGGCAGACAGATACTCGATCTCTTTAGAATGGCACCAGAAGCTTAGCCAATTGTTGAAGTCAATCATTTTGTCCTTGTACTGCGGCATCATTCTGGGTGATGACAGATGGCAGAATGCTACTCAGGGCTAGGGTCATACCTGCCTGGGCTACACGATTGGAGAGCTCTTCCATGTCTCTTTTCATGTAGTCCAGGGAGGCATGTCTCAGGTCATTCACACCAACATGGACAATGACAGAGTCATATTTGTACTTGTTGTGGGGTGACCTGAGTGCGTGGGTTATGTGGCGGATCCTGGCACCTGACAGGCATCTGACAGTAACCTTCTCCTTGTTTAGCCTGGTGAGTGGGACATCAGTGTGCCTGACTATAGAGTCACCTATGACTACTGTGTTGTGTACGTTGTTTTGCCTTATTGGCTGTGGTTGAGTGGCACACTGACTCTGCGGGCTATGTGTCATTTGGTTGTGTTGGGGGGGTGGAGGTTGCTTGCATTTCTGCTTTGGAGGTCTCTGTTGCTTGAGCAGATTATTATTGAGAGCCTCCATGAGTGTTTTTGTGTTTCTATGTGTGGATTTTGGTGGTGTAGATTTAGTGAGACTATGTGATGAGTGTGGTGTGGTGCAAGTGTTTACCTTCTCCTCTTGACTGTCAAGTTCAGTCTTGATTGGAGAGAGCTTTACCTCCAGTTTGGCTAGATAAGTGCATCTCTCACAGTTTGTAGTGTTCGGTGGTAGGAGGAGAGGGTTGTCTGTGTACATGAGGCAATTTCTACATTGCCCCAAGATGCCCAGATTCATCAGATAGACAGGAGAGAACACTGGGAGCTGAACCTTGGACATGCCTGAATAAAAAACTATTTTACTCTAGATAAGTGAGTTCAAGCGCTGTTTTTCTCTAGGCAAGTGAGTAAAGTAAGTACCAAAACTGTTTTCCTCTAGGTAATGAGGAAAGTTGAGTGCTGTAGTAATTAGTAGATTATTTAGTGCTTACAAGTTACTAAGGCCTCCACTCTAAACAAACTGAAACAGACTTACCATAAAATAGCCAGATTCATTACTAACTCCCCATACAACTCACACCACTGCATTTCTTTAAACTCTCTTCAATGGCTTGAACTTCCCCAGTTTCTGCTATCTTATCAATTTCATATGCTACACTCTATTCTTTATAAACCCTCCTTCTGTCCATCTCTATCTTCCTTAGTCTCCATCTACATCCCATCCCGGACCCTCCATACTTCTAACCAACAATTTCTTGATACCTACCACCCAAAAAGGTCAGTAGGCAAACTACTCTACAAACACTCCCTTGCCCATGCTTGGAACAAACTTCCCCTTGACTTACGTTCATTCTCCCACACCTCACACTTTAAAAATGAACTAAAAGCTTATTTTCTCAATTCCAGAACCTACCCTTGCCATGACCCTACCTAGTCTTCCTTCCCTTTATGTACCCTCAAAAGGACCACACTTAGTACCTCATTACATCTCTCTCTCCAATGTGTCTACTATGCATTTGCACAATTTTATGCAAACAAAAAATGTTAATTGTTGACTTATTGAACTATATCAATGTAAAATTGTTACTTAGCTTCTTTTTAATGCAACTTTAACTTTATGCATGTATCCCAACATATGTGAATCATTTTGCTATAACTGCTATTATATCAACATTGTTTAAAATTGTACTTGTTTTAAAATGTATTACTGGAGCTTTTCTCCTCGGGTCGCCACTGAAAATGGGCCACAAGCCCACGTGGACAAACCCGGTTAACAAATGCCAATAAATAAATAAATAAATAAGTTCTGAACAAGTGCTGATCACGAATAAGCAAATTCAAGTGCTAAAACTAAGAATCTGTATCTGGACTAAACTAGTTACAGGAAAGGGGGGAAACAAGTGCAAATGCGGGCTTTTAAATCAGAAAGTTAAGAGAGATGGAAAAACTGCCCAAACGGCCAATAACTACATAACTACAATTTCTGGGCCAGAACCACTCCTTATGTGGTAGATAGGTTACCTACTCCCACTGATAAGCTAGACGGCTTCCCTCCAACACAGAAAGCTTGTGGGCGGGGGGGCTCAGAAGCTTACATACAGTCCTGGATACAGCAAATCTAAATCTGGACTACACTAGTTACAGGAAAGGAATTTTTTATTTTTTTTTAATATATGTAAATATAATACATGTAGAATATAAAAACAATAAAGATTTATAACTATTTGCAATTAGCAATGAGCGAGTCCTGTGGGATTTTTTACATACCTAAAACCACATGAAAGCGAAACAAAAAGGATTTACACATGAAAGCTAAATACAAGGATTTACACAAGCATTATAATGCTATAAAGAACAAGAAAATAGAGCATGCTCCGTTTTGGCAGACTTTGTGTTAGATGAAATAGTATTCAATGTAAGGCATGGCAACTGGGAAACTGGTGGATTAAACTAAATGGCATAAAGTATCCTGGTCTAAATGATGCATTTTCTTTATGTATGTTTATTTATATTGTTACATTTGATGCATATTTTTTTCATTTTGAGATATGTTTTTGATTAACTTTGTTGATTTATGTCAACTAATTTTGTCTTTTTTTAATACTATGCTGTCTACAGACTATTACAACCTAGCCAGTGATCAGAAACAAACCATTTATTTCGTATGTGTGAGGTTAAGACCGTAACCATTATGCCAACCCTCCCCCTTCCCTTCTTAATCATTTTCTTTAATAGACTGATAAGAATCATGTGATTTGGGCAAATTACTATTCAAATGATTACATGGTTACGTATATGTTTTTGTTCTGAAGAAGTCAGTCATACCACTGACAGAAGTGCTCGACACAGTAAACTTTCTGAAGTATAACAAATTCAAGCTGCCATTTATTTTTAAGTTTCACTTCCTGTTGGCCTATGTCTAAGGGCGGCTATGATCAGTATAACAAATTCAAGCTGCCATTTATTTTTAAGTTTCACTTCCTGTTCCTCGAGTCTTTTCTCATTATCTAGATGTTC
Organism: Protopterus annectens; assembly: GCF_019279795.1. Lineage (NCBI taxonomy): Eukaryota > Metazoa > Chordata > Ceratodontiformes > Protopteridae > Protopterus > Protopterus annectens. The sequence continues at coordinate 1,172,604,591 of NC_056733.1, read as the reverse complement.
TCTTGGTTTTGCTGCTGCTCTGCTAAAACCTGGTTCATTTTCAGTGACTTTCCTACGTATTTTTCTCTGGTTTGTTGTTTCCTAGGTACAGAACCATAGCTCGTCAGTGCTGAATTCCAGCTGGTACTTATGGCCTAAGCTAATAAATTCCTATGCAAGTTTCCATTTTTCGTCTTACCCCCTGCAAGAAATACCTGTAAAGTAATTTTCTTGATTTGCAGGGATGTTGTTAAAATAAAAATAATCTATATGTCAATGCGAAACATTATAATAGATTTCAGAACTCAAATGTCGTCTTCTTTTTGTTTATATATTAACATATATAAGAAAGGCATGCTCATCTAAAGGCCAGTTCATTGAATGACTCTAACAGGAACATATGGTGAAACTGACTCGGACTAAACAAATTGGATACTAATATATGCAAAATAGACTGATATTAATCCTATTTTAGGTTGCTCATAAGTTGACCAGAAAAATGGCAATTTTTTCATTTGCAGCCTAGTTAGTAATATAAAAACCATATAATTAAAATAAAAACTATGCAGTAATGAGAAAAATGAAAGCAGAACAAATGATGCAACTATACTATGAAAGTATAAATAAAATCTTAATGTGTCATTTTGTATCACGATGCATGATTTTAGACTATTGCTTGCAGTATTTTATTTTATTTGTATTTTTTTTACCAGGGTACTACACTAATAAAAAATGCAGTGTTGTAGGCAATAAATGAGTATTTAAGGTTCATAGGTTCAAATGAGATTACTAGGCTAATGACCCTAGGGTGTTAAAAAGCCTAGCCATGTAATACCCTTGTTCCCTAGTTGACCATGATTAGATGATCATTGTTAGCAGAACAAATCAGTTATTAGCACTGACTGTCTCTGTCCATGAGGGACATAGGTGCCAACTCCGGGGTGAATTTACAGTTTCCCATCCAATTGTCAAGGCTACGCTTAAATACGGTCATTGAGGAATTCTGCTTCACATGAAGTGGGAGTTGATTCCAGAGGAGCAGCAATCTCTGGGAGACATATCTGTCTCTCCAACATGTTCTGTTTATGTCACAGGCTAGGTTGAGATCCCAGGAGTGAGTGACTCCTGTACCATTTGTTTTGTGGACATGCAGCATTTCCATTAGGGCAGGGTCAGAGATAACTCTGTAGACCAGGCGCAGGCTGCCACTCGGCAGCCTGTAGGATACAGAGTACAGAGACATGGCCTTCACTCTTTTCATGTAGGTCTTGTTTTGGAGGCCCTCAAATTTCTCTCAATTTTTTTGGTATCCCTGAGAGATCAGAGCAGCAAACTTAGAAATTGTTGTTTCAGCTCTACAATAGCATTTTTTTTAGAATAGCAGTTTCTGTTTAATATAGAATAGCTCTAGTGATGCAACATTTCCTATAGTGAAATGCAAGGAGTTTCATGTTGTAAGGCTGTTGTTGTAAATGTTTTTAAGCTACTTTCCAATATGAAGAGCAGTGATTTACGTCTCTGTGTTGAAGGACATAGTATTAGTTTTGAGAAGTCTGTCACAAGTCCATGATTGCTGTTGAAAACAGAAAACACCCACTGGCTAAAGCTAAAGCCTACTTCCTTAGATTGGGAAGAGCAGTTTTTCATAAGATCATAGGATCATAGGAAGTTACTAGGCTACTGGCCCTGAGGCCCTCATAAGCCTAGCCAAGAGTTTAGCTCATGTTTAGTTAGCACCCAAAGCCCCTGTCCAACAGGGACACAGGTGGAATTCCAGGGGTGTATTTTCTGTTTCCCATCCAGTTATCCAGGTTGCGCTTGAAAAGGGATAATGAGGTACTCCGCGTAACATGGAGAGGGAGTCCATTCCACAGAAGGGGGAGTCTCTGGGACACAAATCTGTCCTGCCAACAAGTCCTATTGATGCCACAGACCAGGTTGAGGTTGTGCAAGCAGGTTACTCAAGTGGAGCTTGACTTGTGGATATGCAGCAGTCCTATCAAGCTGGGGTATGACATTGCTTTGCATGGCAGACAGAGGTCACCTCTGAGGAGTCTGTATGAAACTGAGTAGAGGGACAGGGCTTTTAGCCTATATGTTTAGGGTAGATGTTTGAGGCCCTGGATTCCCCTGGTGAGGAACCTCTGTGGTCTCTCCAGCTGCTGCATGTGCTTTGTGAGGTACACACAAATGGAGCATTATACTCAATAACTGGCCTTGTATGGGAAGAATATAAGGATGTTATAACCTCCTTGTCCCTGGATGAGATACCCTTATTTATGAGGTGGGCCATATAGAAAGCTTTCCGTACAATGGAAGCAACATGGTGGTGAAAAGTCAGGTTGCTATCAACCTGAGTCCCCAAATCCCTCACGCCTGATTGCGTGCTTAGGATGTTATTATTAATGTCATAATATGTAGAGACATCACTCTCCCCCCAAAGGGGATGATGATGCAGTTTTTGGCATTCAGCTTGAGGCCTTATTTCTGGCACCAGTCATTTGTTTGGGTGAGATTGGCTCGGAGGACATCCACATCACTTGGGATGTGGACTTGTATGCACATTAACTTCTGTTAGTATCATTCTAAAGGCAGCGGTCAGCCATTTTGTTTCCTCCAAGGAAAAGCACTCATTCTTTTTTCAAAGAGTTTCCAAAAAGTCAGAGGATTCTGTTTTATGTACTGTAATGTAGACTAAAATGCATTGGAGATGCCTAACTGAATACTGTGCCAACATTTGTAAGAACAAGCAGCAGTACTTCCTTACATAATACTATCCAGGACTCCTTTGAGATGATTCTCTTATTGTATCAGGTACTGAAATACTGTTAGCTTTGTTGATCATTCAGCAAAAGACTGGGATGGATTCAGCCATGGCCAGAGATATTAACTGGTGTGCACTGCCTCAGTACTGCCACAACTGGGGACAGAATAATCCAGCTTAGAGGGAGGGAGGCACAATATTTCTCTATGCTGAAGGACATTGTGTTAGGTTTGAGAAGTTTGCCACAAGTCCATGATTATCAAATCATTGCACCACACTTGCCACGTCAGTGGTAATGGATTTATTCATTGCTGTATGACTGCTGACAGTGCTGGAAGGCCATGTTGTCTAGTTGGAGAAGTGTGTCCCAATGAGCAAGGCACACTACTGGTGAAAAGTTAGGGTCCCAATTCGGACTGATGTGGAACCCCAACCTTATTTGAATGTGATTGTGAAAATGACTAGTTTTTCTGAATCCAGAATGTTCTGCTGTCAAAATGATTTACAAAACACTTCCAAATCAAAGGAATCCAATACTGAACTGATTGTCAAGGCCTTGCTGATAGAACTACCAAAGGAATCCAATACCAAACTCATTGTCAAAGGCCTTGCTGAGAGAACTACCAAAGGAATCCAATACCGAACTCATTGTCAAAGGCCTTGCTGAGAGCTGTTATAATGGTGTCTCTGAGATGTTTTATGTCTCCTGCTTTAAAGATACAATCTGTAAGAGAAAACAGTGGTGAAATTATATTCTGTTTTACTAATACTGTGCTATTGTTCAGACAGTATCACATGCAACTGCCCTCTGAAATAATTTAGATGTGAAGCAGTGTGGGATGATTGTAGGATTCATCTTTTTCCTCTGGGAGAATATCACTAGTAGGATTACTCCAGGGGTGTAGAGAGTAGATTCTATTTTGCACACATAGACTATTTCTGTTGCTCCCCAATCCACAATCCTCTCTGTAAGCAACTATATACATGTTGTCAGAGGCATTAATTTAGACTGTTATAGACTTAACGTGGCCTGATAAGGCCTCAATGTTTTTACTGGTGCTCAGAAAAAATATATACTCTGTAGAGTACAAAGAGTATGCCTTGTTACACCACTGGATTACTGTAGAAGGTTTCCACATTACACAAATATGGAAAATGCTCAAATGATAAATAACTGTTTTATTATATGAGCCAGTGGAATCTTTGAATCTGTGGAAAGCTAACAAAAGTATTACAAGCTCTGAACATTGGTGAGAATAGTGAAAGCTACCTTATCCTGGCTAGAATTTTAGTCATTACTGAGCATAAGTAGTGCTGCGTAAGCGTTGTCCTATTCGATTCTCAGCTAGAGCGTCTTCTGTGTGGAGACATGCGTAAATGGGCATACCTTCATTGAAGGTTGTGCATCAGGGCTGGCAACTCGGCACGTAAAATTCTACTGCCAATCATTAGCGGACCGGAGGTCCGCTGTCGTGACCCCTAACTGGGAAAAGCCAAAAGACACAACAACAACAACTGAGGAAGGTGATAAACACTTCTATTATCAGTCCTGAATCAATTATCTTTTCAGTGAATCAATAATTGTGTCAATGTTAAGAAAAATCTTAGAACTGACTCGTGTGTCAGATAGGTTGTCATTAGGACTGACTCGTGTACCAGATAGGTTGCCATTAGGACTGACTTGTGTACCAGATAGGTTGTTAGAGTTTCTTGCCAGAACAACTTAAATCTTCCTTAGCATTTGCTGTCTGCTGTTTTATAGTCATTTCTAATTTACAGTAATTAGTTCAGTTTAGATGGTGGTTATCATTCATTTCATATAAAGCTTTCCTTGTTTGGGTAAAGGCTTTTTAAGTTCCACTACTAGACGAGTGTCTGGTTGACATGTAAATCCTCCTTTGGAAAAGTAAAAGATGCACTGCAAAGTAAGGGTACTTTGGGAATAATACTACTCTGGATACCGCTTGAGTATGATGCCGCGCAGCTGCATTCTACAGACACTAGTGACAAGGAAAAGCTGGTAGGCATTTGCTTTGTAGGGAGCAAGTGTTTCACACTGTTCCTGAAACTCTTGGTTTTCTAGTCGAGAAGATAATGGCTAAGTGCATGATCAGCAAAAAACGGTTCTATCAATGGGATGATGTCTGTCTGGTTAATGAGAACAGAACTATAGTTCTTTATTTTTACATCCAATACTGTCCCCTAATCTAGAACATTTCTAACAACCAAAAAAGATGATCTCGTACTTGTATGAAGCAGCTGCTACTGTTTATACCACACACAGAGTGCTACAGTGCTTCAGCTTTGACTGCAAATGCAATACCGACATTTATTTATAAATGCTTATGTGCACTGAAGGGTGACTGGCATAGGCTGATCATGCCCCCTAACACTTTGCCCCCCTTTCAACCCACCTTCACTGCTCTATTGAGAGATGATAGAGTACTTGTTTGTTTCTAGAGGTATGCCTACTAGAAACTGGAAGCTGAGTGAGGGAATGATAAAATAGAATGTCATTTAGTGCTCTGAATGAAATCCTATCCCTCTGTGCATTACAATCAAAAAATCCACCATTGGTGATAATGCAGTAGTATAGAGGATGTAGGAAGTACATACACAGTAAAAAAGGAGAGGAGAAGTAAGCTGATTCTACAGTTAGTTCATGATGTTCATGTTTCTGTGCAAGCCATTTTGGCATGGTTACTGAGAGCTGGTGTAAGAAATGGCAAACTGTAGTGAATATTATTGCAAAGTAATAGGATTGCTACCCTACTGACACTAAGACCTAGTAGGGAATGTCAAACAGCAGTGAATATTCCTGCAAAGTAATAGGAGTGCTATTCTACCTACACTAAGGCCTGGTTGCAAATTTTGTAGCACATTGTTCTGTTACAGGCAAACAATCAGGTACCCTAAACAATCAATGGTGTTAGTAATACCACAGCAGCTCAGCCATAACCTTAATGATACCCTGAACAGTATGAGGAGAAACTGAAGTAATGCAACATGACATAAAAAGTACGGAGCTGAGAGTGATGATCTCTCATTTGTATACAGTGTGATGCTGATTCAAGTCACTTAACATTATAGTTCAGGGCAGAGACTCTCACCCATAAACAAGGTGACAGAGTGATAATGATATTGTAGTTACACATGTGGAAGAAAGATGAAAAAGTGGACAAATCTTTAGTTAGATGTAGAGCAAACAGTGAATAAAGCCAGAGTTTTACATTTCAGAGAATAAAGAGCATCACAGAAGTCAAAAACATGAATCAAGCTACTGGCTAGCTGAGACAAAAAATAAAAAAAAAATGTATTGACTAAGAGCCCTGGCTTCTCACAGAGCACTGTTTTCAGTGAGAACTTGAGTGCCTTGGGGGTCAGATGGGCTACTGCTCATGCATTAACTTAAGGCTGAATTTGGACAAAGAGCAGTAGCCATGTGAAGGTAATACAGCTGCTGCTGCTTACCACTCAAACATGCACAGCTATGTCTGAGAGATAAGTGCAGTACCCACTGGGAGGGAGTGGAAGGGGTTGGTGGGTTAAATTAGGTTTAAACTGTGATTGGTAGCAGAGTTTGTTTGTTTACTGAATTTGTTCACCAGGGTAGAGCACTGATCTATATTGACCAATTTCAGTCTCCACCTGGAGAAAGCGAAAAATATATAACATTTTAGAATCACACAGTTAAACAGAAGTATAATACAATATTGTGCAATGAATAAATACCACATACAATAACATACAGAGAAGAAACATTTATTTATATGTAAAAATATGTGATAACATACATTGATACACATTATATTAGTGTAAATTTGAGACTTCCAGACAGGAGAAATAAATATACAGATCATGTAAAGTATACAATGACAGCCAGAAATGCTGCCATAAAAAACACAGGAGAAAATATTGCATCAGAACTCCTTTATTAACAAATGATTAAGCGCTTTCATTCACTACAATATTGAACTTGTTTACAACAAATTTATTTACAAAACTGTTTCCCATTATATTGGAATTATCAGTTACCCATTAAAATTAATTTAAAAACAACCAACCAAAATATTTCATATCATGAATATAATTAACATATATATTTATATCTATATACATACATATATATATATATATATATATATATATATATATACACACACACACACACACACACACACACACACACACACACACACACACACACACTCACACACACACACACACATAAAACTATAAAATCTTGAAAAACGTTTTTATAAATGAATTTAGCCAAATTTAAATAATACATTTTAAATGTTAAATAATACATTTTAAGAAATCAAACCACTGCATACCCATTACTCACTTTGCCCTGTTTTCAACACTAAACACTATTAATATTAAAACACTACTAACACGTATAAAAGGTTGGACACTAAGGAGGGAGAAAAGGACCTGTACCGTTTGGCTAGACAGAGGGACTGAGTTAGTAAAGATGTGCAGCAGGTAAGGGTGATAAAGGATAATGAGGGAAACGTACTCACAAGCAAGGAGAGTGTGTTGAGCAGATGGAAAGAGTACTTTCAGGGGTTGATGAATGAAGAGAATGAGAGGGAGAGAAGTTTGGATGATGTGCGGATACAGAATCATGAAGTGCAGTGGATTAGCAAGGAGGAAGTAAGGATAGCTATGAAGAGGATGAAGAACGGAAAGGCTGTTGGTCCCGATGACATACCTGTGGAAGCATGGAGGTGTTTAGGTGAAATGGCAGTGGAGTTTTTAACTAGATTGCTTAATGAAATCTTGGAAAGTGAGAGGATGCCTGAGGAATGGAGAAAAAGTGTTTTGGTACCAATTTTTAAGAATAAGAGTGATGTGCAGAGCTGTAGTAACTACAGAGGAATTAAAGTGATCAGTCACAGCATGAAGTTATGGGAAAGAGTAGTGGAAGCTAGGTTAAGAAGGGAGGTGATGATTAGTGATCAGCAGTATGGTTTCATGCCAGGAAAGAGCACTACAGATTCGATGTTTGCTCTGAGAGTGTTGATGGAGAAGTACAGAGAAGGTCAGAAGGAGTTGCATTGTGTCTTTGTGGATTTAGAGAAAGCATGTGACAGGGTGCCTAGAGAGGAGTTGTGGTATTGTATGAGGAAGTCTGGAGTATCACAGAAGTATGTAAGAGTGGTACAGGATATGTACGAGGGTAGTGTGACAGCGGTAAGGTCTGCAGTGGGAGTGACAGATGCGTTTAAGGTGGAGGTGGGATTACATCAAGGATCAGCTCTGAGCCCTTTCTTATTTGCAATGGTGATGGACAGGTTGACAGACGAGATCAGACAGGAGTCCCTGTAAACTATGATGTTTGCAGATGACATTGTGATCTGTAGTGAGAGTAGGGAACAGGTGGAGGAGACCCTGGAGAGGTGGAGATATGCTCTAGAGAGAAGAGGAATGAAGGTCAGCAGGACTAAGACAGAATATATGTGTGTGAATGAGAGGGAGGATAGAGGTATGGTGAGGATGCAGGGAGTAGAGGTGACGAAGGTGAATGAGTTTAAGTACTTGGGATCAACAGTTCAGAGCAATGGTGAGTGTGGAAGAGAGGTGAAGAAGAGAGTACAGGCAGGATGGAGTGGGTGGAGAAGAGTGTCAGGAGTGATTTGTGACAGACGAGTACCAGTAAGAGTGAAAGGGAAGATCTACAAGAGGGTAGTGAGACCAGCTATGTTATATGGGTTGGAGACAGTGGCATTGACAAAAAGGCAGGAGTCAGAGCTTGACGTGGCAGAGTTGAAGATGTTAAGATTTGCACTGGGTGTGACGAGGATGGACAGGATTAGGAATAAGTATATTAGAGGGTCAGCCCAGGTTGGAAGGTTTGGAGACAAAGCCAGAGAGGCAAGATTACGTTGGTTTGGACATGTGTTGAGGAGGGATGCAGAGTATATTGGGAAAAAGATGCTAAGGCTGAAGCTGCTAGGTAACAGGAAAAGAGGAAGGCCTAAGATAAGGTTTATGGATGTGGTGAAAGAGGACATGCAGGTGGTTGGTGTGACAGAGCAAGATGCAGAGGACAGGAGGAAATGGAAACAGTTGATCTGCTGTGGTGACCCCTAACGGGAACAGCCAAAAGAAGAAGAAGATTATTAACACTAACCTTGGAATTAATACCCAAACATTCTGTTGTGGTCACTTTCAGTTGCTGTAACAGTTCCTTCTTTAAAAGATACATTTCTCAGTTTCCACATTCTGAAAGAACTTTCCCAGAATTAAAAACAAAAACATTTTAAAATTCTAAAAGCACTTAGTATGTTTATATAAGGCATTTCTTGCATTTTTTTTTCTTATTGAATAAACATATTCATAAATCCTTGCCCTTAATGTTCTCTCAGTCTTGCCAGGACAAACATTGCCCAGCCACAAAACAAGGACTCTTGCGGTCATTCCTTTGTTGTTACCATCCAAGCTGTTATGTACATCTTGCTCTTTCATGGGTCCTTTCACAGAAATGCCTAATCAGTAAGCATCCCAAAGGCTGTAGGTATACTATGTCTTGACCATAGCCCAACATAATGATATTGTTTGATGCATTTAGACTGGGAATAAACATTTTTTTTGGCCAAGGCCAGAAATGTTGATCTTGTAAACAATATACTAAAGGAATTTGAGAAGATGGTAAGCCATATCAAACATGACAAAACATGCAGCCTTAAAATGGCAGCATCCCTGCTATACGTTATACTTCTTTTGGTTTCTGATTTACTTAAGATGCTACCCATCACCCTATGATCGGACCAGATGTGGTTGTAAATACACTGAGTGACAGCACATGCTATCTTCCTATCCAACTCTGGTATGGGTGCCCCTTTTTCAGTTCTACATTCAAAATAATTCACAATGATACATACAAGGATAAACTGGAAATATTGATTATAGTTGCATTTGTACATGCCACCCATATTAAGATGAGTTTTCACTCCAAGCAAATGTCCTATTTTACTTCTGATTAGTTCTTCTTGAAATTAAAAAAAACTTTAATAATACAAAGACTTCAAACATGTTACTCTGTTGGTGAAAAATGAAACATTTCAGAATATGAAATGTTGTTAGTTTATATCACAGATTTGCAGGGAAATTGACTATCACAGTCAAAGATAAGCTGACATCAAAGCTGTTTATCACCTCATTCAGTCAGTATCAGGTCTCAGGGAAACAGGCTATATAGTGCATACAACGTGACAGAAACACAAAAACATAATTGGGACACATGAACTGCCTGACCTATACATATTATCTGTTTATCTACTTCATACCTACCTAAAAGGGGTAGTTAAACAGCTAACAGTTAACTAACAGTTTATTCCCTTTGGATGCATAAGTATTTGTTTCACCATTTATCTCTTTGCACTGCCATACATTTATTTTTTTAAAGCCAGGGTCTCCTTATGCCTACCCAGTTTTAATACATATTTGTGACCTTCCTACTTAAAAAAAAAATATATATATATATATATATATATATATATATATATATATATATATTTATATATAGATAGATAGATGTGTGTGTGTGTGTGTGTGTGTGTGTGTGTGTGTGTGTGTGTGTGTGTGTGTGTGTGTGTGTATATATATATATATATATATCTTTAGAAATTCAGATAAGTGTGTGTGTGTGTGTGTGTGTGTGTGTGTGTGTGTGTGTGTGTGTGTGTGTGTGTGTGTATATATATATATATATATATATATATATATATATATATATATATCTTTAGAAATTCAGATAAATGTTGAATCAGTGAAAGGGGAAAAGCATTAAAACTATTTATTGGAATCTGATGTGCACTTTTGAGTCTTACAAATTGTAGAAGTCCATGACAGTGTGCTATAGATAGGGTCTATATTAGAACACCAAACATTCAAAATGTCGAGTGTTCTAATATCGAACCCTACCAATCGAAAATATCAAACATTGAACGTTCAGAACAGCAAATATTTTCCTAGGGAAAACATTTGCTGTTCCAAAACACATGCACACAACACAAGCACACCAAACAAACAGCAATCCACACACATACACCTAAAATCTTACACCTAACCCTACACTAAACTATACACACACCACTAACTATCCACTTACCTTAACCCAAATGCTAACCCTAAAGTCTGTCACTATTGCACACTCACCTCACCCGCGCCCTAACCCTAACTCACCTAACCTGTCCTAACCCGCATGTTCACACAATCGCACACATACCTAACCCGCACCCTAACCCTCATGTCCACACTTCAGCTTAGGTAGATCCATGTCCTTACATTTGCTGCTGCACTATTCTTAACATTTGGGATTACCTGCTGTGGAAGCCTGTTATGTAGTCAGCATACCAAAGATTTCCTGTTGCATTTAAAGGTTGCCTGAATGTCATTCAAATGCTCCTTGCGTACAGTAGGGCATAAAGGTGACATTCAGGATTACCATAAACAGAAGTTCTTTGCCACAAGTCTGAATGCATCTTTTCACCATTGGTCTGTTTACCTGCTTCTGTTCTGCCATTTGAATTCATTTTTGTTCTCCAGTGATTACCTACACCTGTTTGCAGTACAGATAAGTGCTTTATTGAGGTTTTTTGTTTTCTAGAAGAAAAACTTGCTTTTTTGTGCTCTTTGTAGTTAATGTCATCAAGGAAGGGTAAATTTCAGTGTGCAAGACAGATTCTCCAAAAGACTACCACAATAAGTGTCTTTTTTGTCTAGGAGCGTCTCATGACATTATGTCTTGTTCTATTTGCCAGGCGTTCATTCCAAAAACTCTTCACAGTAGACTTTTTTCCCTTTCCTTGTATCTTGAGAAACAGTGTCTTAAGCTTTTTGGTAAAGATATAATGGATGAAATCTCCCACCCTGAGGGTCAGCCATTAGGGAAAAAGAAAGTGAAAAAGGTATGACCAGAATCTTCCACTGTCCAACCTCTGCCAGGTGTTTTTCCCGAGGTTGTTACAAACCAAGAGGCTTGCCCACCTTAGTTGTCGAATTCCTCTACTGTGACAGTGTTAGATGCCTGTGAGGTTCCAACTGGCAGCATGTCTGATGAGGCTTTGCAGGCGTTTATCTCAGACATTCAAGGGGAATAATGGCTGATTTTTTTCGAGGGGCTTAGGGGAGTTCCTCTGATTTTAGTTGGGGAAGAAGTTCCTACTATGGTTGTCAGCTACTGTCCTGGGTCTGAGTCTTCTCAGTTTTTTTGGCGGGGACATTCTCTTAAAAAAGAAACAAAAACGTAAACATGTTTCCTCTGCTCCTAGGGATCCTCAGAGTGAAAAGCAGTCTTTTACTCATGGGCTGTTTTCTACTTTAATTTCTTTAAAGCCTCCTTAAGGGGTTTCAGTTCCTGCTTCTCCCTGGTCTTCTACTCCCCTTAAAAGGCCTAGAGAACAGGGTCCTTCTGAGACTGAGTCAGATTCTGATGACAACTCCCTTACTTATTCTACTCAAATTCCTTCTCCTTTGGACTGTGAGTCAGAGGAGGAGGAGGAATCTACTAGTACTAATGCTCATTTTGAGGAAATTTCCTTTGGGGATACACTCTCTACGATGATGGATTTTTTTAAGTGGGATTGTGCTCAGGTCCCTGGCATCCATAGGAGGTACTATGAGTTGCTGCAGTTGGAGTCTCCTATACATGTGGCTATTTGTCCTGTTCTGGCTGCTTTGCTGGATGTTTTTTCCCAGTGCTTCTCATGCTCCTGATTCTTTACCCCCGCTCCCAAGAAGTCTGCTAGGTTTTATAGGGTGCCTGAGGATTGTTTCTTTTTCTATAAATGTCCTGCTGCTGACCCTTCTTCACTATTTGTAGCCTCTGATAAGCCATCTCAACTGCTTCCTTCACCCAAGTTATTGCTTTCCTGACAAAAAGAGCAGAACTATGGAATGGCTGGGTAAGAAGGTTTACACTTCTGCAACCCTAGGTTTTCAGGCTATTAATTATCAGACCCATATGTCTAGGTATGTGTTGGGTCTCCTTTCTCAGGTCTGTCAACTTAATTCTGATTTTCCTGAGTATGAGGGTAAAGCATCTGTTCTTTCCTTGTCAGGTATTTCCTCTCAAGTCATTCATCTTTCTATTAAATGTAGTTATGATATGGTAAATCCCTCTTCCAGGGCTGCTGTTTTTAGTTCAGTTATGAGGAGATATTCTTGGCTTAGGCTCCAGCCTTGACCTGATGATATTAAAGCTAAGTTGATGGATGCTCCCCTAGATTCTAATCTTTTGCTTGGGGAAGCTGCTGCTTGCTTAATTCCCTTCAGGGTAAGGGTAAGGCTTTACAGGAGCTTAAACATGTTTTTGTTTCTCCTGTGCCTAAATTTCAGAGGAACTGTCCCACTAACCCTGTCGTTGTTCGTAGACATTTCTGCTCTTCTACTAAAGACAAGAAGAGTGGCAATGGGCTCCTCCAGCTAAGACTACTCAGTTTTCAGGGTTTCCAAAGCCTTCCTTTCCAGACAAACCTAGTGCTGTATGACTATTCATCTCCTCCCAGCCACATTCCCCTTTCTCTTCACCTTTCTTTTTCTCTTCCTGCTTGGCTTCAGATCACTCATGATTTTTGGGTTCTGTCGATCATTGATTAGGGGTACTTCATGGTGTGGAAATCCCGCCCTTCTTTTAGAGGCATTCCTCAACCTCTCAGGAACAGTTTCACATTTTCCAGAGGTTTTTCAGACTCTCTTTACTCAGGGTACTATTCATGAGGTGCCTGTGTCCCAAAGGGAGAAAGGGTTCTACTCCAGACTGTTTCTAGTGCCAAGAAAAGAGGGCTCTTGGAGACCTATTATAGACCTCTCTCATCTAAGCAATAGAAAGTGTCTTCCTTTTGGATGTTGTCTCTTCAGATTCTGATTCCTCTCCTGCTCCCTCAGGACTATATGGTGTCTCTGGAACTCAAGGATGCTTATCTCCATATTCCAATCCATCCTGCTTTCAGGAAGTCTTTACATTTCTCTGCTTCTTCCTGGCATTTTCAGTCCCCTGCTTTGCCCTTTGTCTTTCTATTGCCCCAAGGGTGTTAACCAAATGCCTTGCTCCTGTGATTGCATTTTGCAGATTTCAAAGGAACCAAATATTTTCTTACTTAGATGATCTGTTGATTCAGGCATCCTCTCCAGAGATTCTTTTGCAAAATCTTCATTTTGACATTTCCCTTCTTCAAAGCCTGGGGTTTACAATACATTTCACAACGTCTTCTTTGACTCCTTCTCGGATCATGTTCATAGGTTCATAGGTTGGTACTAGGCTATCAGCCCTAGGGCCTATACAAGCCTAGCCATAACAATTCCCTGGCTATTTCTTCCCACATTATTTACTTTCCTGGACCCCTGTCTAGCAGGGCGACTGACGTGATCCCTGGGGTGAATTTCCTTTCTCCCATCCAATCATCAAGGTTCCTCTTGAAGAGGTCCAAAGAGGCACTATGCTTGACATGTATGGGCAATCTATTTCAGAGTCTGGGGAATCTCTGGGTCAGGAACCTATCCCTCCAGCATGTTTTGTTTATTGTGATGACAAGGTTTAGATCCCTGGAGCATGTAGCACTGAGGGATTGGGATTTCTTTAAGTGTAGCATGTCCAACAGCTCTGGGTTTGACATGGCCTTGTATGTTAAGCAGAGATCGCCTCTGAGTAGACGATATGTGACAGAGTATAGCTGGAGTTTTTTAAGGCGGACAGCGTAGGGCATCTGCTTTAGGCCTGTGATTCTTTTAGTGAGGTATTTCTGAGGCCTTTCCAGTTGTTGCAGATGTCTTGAGAGGTACATACCAAATGGGGCGTTGTATTCTATAATGGGTCTAATGAGGGATGAGTACAGTGGGACAATGACCTCCTTTTTTCTGGATGAAAAGCCCTTCGTGATGAGGTGTGCCACATAGAAGGATTTCCTGACTGTTGTGGCGATGTGGTTATCGAAGGTGAGACCACTGTCCACCTGTGTCCCTAAGTCTCTTATCACACTTACTGTGTTTAGTGTACTGCCACCTATATGGTAATTCATGGATACATGTTTTTTCCCAAAGGGGATAACAATACATTTCTTGGCATTGAGCTTGAGCCCATGGCTCTGGCACCAAGCATCTGTTTCTGTAAGGCCCTTTTGTAGAGTATCCACATCATTTGGGGATTCAATAATGGCTCCCAGTTGGCAGTCATCTGCAAACTTTGTTAGCCAGAGTCCCTTAGAGTTAACCTGTACTTCAGAGAAGTAGATGCCAAACAAGAGCGGCCCCAGGACTGAACCCTGAGGTACTCCACTTGTCACTTGTCTGGAGCTGGATTTGGAGTTGGCTACTTTTACAGTGTGGGTTCTATCAGTAAGCCATTTAGCAACCCATTGGGTGACATAGGGATTAATGCCCAACTTAGTAAGTTTATCTATGATTCCAGAGTGGGGGATGGTGTCAAAGGCCTTGGCAAGGTCTAGATAGGCTGTGTGGACCACCTTACCCTTGTCCATGGCTCTGGAGACTGATTCAAAGAAGTCAATCAGGTTCAGGAAACAAGATCGGCCCTTCACAAACCCAAACTGGGTGGGGTCCAGTGTTTGAAGGTTGCCAATGTCTTTGTTTATAAGTTCCATGATAATACGCTCCATGGCCTTACAGATAAGTTTTGTCAGACTGATGGGACGGTAGTTTCTGGGATCCAAGGTGGATCCCCCCTTGTGGATTGGGATAACTGTAGCTCTGCGTCACTCGGTGGGCATGAAACCTGAGGTGAGGCTATGATTAAACATGACACTTAGGTGAGGTGCCAGTTCATATTGTAGTTCATGTAGTACACAGCCCGGGATGTCATCTCATCCCATGGATGCTGTATTCTTGGCTTTAGAGAGTGCGTTTTGTACCTGTGTGGCCGTTATTACTGGAATTTGGCAATCTTCCGGTATTGAGATGGGCCATTTAGGGAGTGAGAGGGGGGTGAAGTTGGCACTGAATCGATCTGCCAGGATATTGGCAATATCCTTCGGATCAGTATATTTAATGCCATTCTGTTTCAACTCAGAGCAGATCTGAGCATTGCCATTTAGATTCTTGACATAGTTATAGAATGCTTTGTGGTTGTCTTTGGAATCTTTGGCAATTTTATTTTCGTAACTAGCTTTGGAGGATTTTATGAGGCATCTCAGTTTCTTACTGAGGCTAGTAAGGGAGTTTTTTGCATCCTGGGATTTTCCTCTTTTCTGCAAAAGTTTCCTCCTTTTGTTGTAAAGTTTGTTTATGGCAGGGGATCACCAGATTGGCTTCCTTTTTTTGGATGAGAGCATTTTGGTTTTATTTGGGATGGCACGATTCATGCATGAGTGGATATGCTCTTACAGTGCCTTAGTGTAGGATTCAGCAGTTGAACTTTCAGTTCCCGTCTGCATGGATGTCATGAAGTTTGTCACTTCAGACTTGAGTAGCATGAAGTTGGCTTTGGAGAAGTTTTTTATGGTGGTTTCTTTACTGGGGGGGTGGGGGTGGGATGTGGATATTAAGGGTGATTAGCTTATGGTCAGACCTGACTAATGAGGGGGTGACCATAGGTATGGAGCATTGATTTCCCATGTTGGTAATGACCAGGTCTAGGATATTGGAGCCCCTGGTGGGACTATGGATTAGTTGATCCAGGGCGTTGGAATTTATGAATTCCAAGAACCATTGCGCAAAGGTGTTGGGACATGAGTAGTTTTCCCAGTTAATGGCAGGGTAGTTAAAATCACCCAGTATTAGGGTGTTTGGTTCTATCTTAATATTTTCCAGTATGTTTAGAAAGGTGTAGTGAGAATCTTGGGGTATGGTGGGGGATCTGTAGCAAGCTACAATTTGGATTGCAGTCTTACCTAGTGTTAGTTGCACTTGGAGAATTTCAGACACATTGTGTTGGCCAACTAGCCTGGTGGTGTGAATATTCTTGGTGAATATTGACACTCCTCCACCTTTAGTGTTTCGGTCCTGGTTTGGTGGCCGGAAAGTGTGGTAAGAGTTGTAGCCTGATATTGCAGGGGTGCTCTCTGGAGCCTTGAACCAGGTCTCAGTTACTGCACAGATATCGATGTTCTCCATTTTTAGGAGTGCCTCGAGAGAGTGCATTTTGAGGTTTAGACTTCTAGCATTGAGTAGCATTACCTTCAGAGTTTGCATGCTTGTACCTGTTATGGTGGTGGTTTTGTCCTTTGAAGTTTGCCTAAAAAAGGCACTATAGAGGTGGCAAGAGGCTTAGCCAGTAACCTGAATCCCAGGGGTGACAGGTGCAGACCATCTCTGGCAAAGCATCGTGGTCTGTCAATCATGTCATCCCAGGCAGACAGATACTGGATCCCCTTTGAATGACACCATAAGCTTAGCCAATTGTTGAAGTCAATCATTTTATCCTTATATTGTGGTATCATTCTGGGCAAAGGCAGGATGCTACTCAGGGTTAGGGTCATACCTGCCTTGGCCACATGATCCGAGAGCTCTTCCATGTCTCTTTTCATGTAGTCCAGGGAGGTACGTCTCAAGTCATTCACTCCAACGTGGACAATGACAGAGTCATATTTGTACTTGTTGTGGAGTGCATGCATTATGTGGCGGATCCTGGCACCCGACAGGCAGCTGACTGTAATTTTCTCCTTATTCAACCTGGTGAGAGGGACATCAGTGTGCCGGACTATAGAGTCACCTATGACTAAAGTGTTAGGTGCATTGTCTTGCCTTAGGGGCTGTTGCTGGGTGGCACACTGGTGTTGTGAACTATGTGACACATTGGTTGTGATTGGTGTTTGTTTGCGTTTCAGCTTCAGAGGTCTTTGTTTCTTGGGCAGGTTACAGTTAAGGGCCTCTGCATATGTAGATTTAGTGTTGCTATATGTGGGTGTTGGTGGTGCGAGTTTAGAAGGGCTATGTGTTGCTTGAGGTGTAGTGTGGGTGTTAACCTTCTCCTCTTTACTGTTTAGCACAATCTTGGGTGGAGAGAGCTTTGCTTCCATTTTGGCTATGTAAGTGCATCTCTCACAGGTTGTAGTGTTTTGTGGTAGGAGGAGAGGGTTGTCTGTGTACATGAGGCAATTGCTGCATTGCCCCAGTATGCCCAGATTCACCAGGTGGACAGGAGAAATCAACGGAAGCTGACCCTTGGACATGCCTGGTTTGGGGCTTTTTTTTTTTTCTTTGTAAAGTATAGGAGCTGTTTCCTTATCAAGGTACTTTGCAATTATAGGCTGTTTAGTGCCTACTATTAATTTCTCCTTGTTAACAAGGAGAGTTCAGTGTTTGTATGAGTTTAAGGCTTCCTAGTGCTTTCCAGCAGGTATTAGAGAAAGTGCTAGTCACAGGGATGCTTAAAGGTAAGATTGAAAAGAATGCACTCTGCAGTGTGCACTAGAGAAGTTAGATGTGAAAGTAGGTAACTTGAGTTTTACCTGTTTAAAAAGTTAAGGTTTAGTGGAGAGTTACTATTTTTAAAACAGCAAGATGGATTGAAAGGGGTGATCACTTTTGTATTTTGGTACTATGAAATACTGTAGGATGGCCAATAAATTTAAATAATTGAAGGGGTGGGATTTCAAAAATGATGATTTTGTGATTACTCACATAAGCCAGTGAAAGTACAGACAAATGATATATATGGTCAGATTAACATAAAAGGCGGGCAACTAGAAAGACAGTGGTATTTAACAAGACAACTTAAATGGTTGGAAGGGCGGGAAAAAATTCTGCTAAATTCTGCCTGACTCAGGACAGAGAGAGCTGTGGTCTCTTTTGAAGTTTTAATATGCTGTTAAAACAGAATGCAAGCAAAACACAAGGTAAAGAAAACAAACTACAGTATTCAAAATATAGAAAGGCAATACAGTAATACAAAAAATAAAAGCAAACTAACCTTTCCTTCACAGCAAAGTGTAGCAGAGTCTGGATGAGCCTTTCTGGTTTCCCCCTCTGAAGGCTTTAACTCTCATTTCTTTCTTTCTTTCACAATTTTCTTCCTCTGGCTTCCATTACTGTCAGGGAATTTCTGAAAGCTCTGGGTTTCATGACATCCACCATTCTAATGCTCCCTCTGGTCAAATTTCACATGAGAAAGTTTCAGTGGTTTCTGAAGTCAGTGTGGCTTCAACATGGACATTCTCTAGACTTTGTAATTCCTCTTCTTCCTTGTCTCAGATAGGAACATCACTGGTGGATTTGGCAGCTGTCTCTGAACCCAGGGATCCTTTTTCATCCCCCTCTTCCCTCTCAGGAATTGTTCACAGATGCTTCAGACATGGACTGGGCGGTGACTTTTGGCTCCCTAAAAGTACAGTGGGTGTGGTCACCTCACCAGCCAAGGGAGCACATCATTGTCAAAGATATGAGACTGCTTACACTGGCTCTTTATGCCTCTCAAATTCTTCACAGACAATACCACAGTGATGTGGTATATCAACAAATATAGGGGAATGAAATCCTACCTTCTTTGCCAGTTGGCACTTCTGGTATGGACTCCTCTGCTAAGACTACTCAGTTTTCAGGGTTTCCAAAGCCTTCCTTTCCAGACAAACCTAGTGCTGTATGACTATCCATCTCCTCCCAGCCACATTCCCCTTTCTCTTCACCTTTCTTTTTTTCTTCCTGCTTGGCTTCAGATCACTCATGATTCTTGGGTTCTGTCGATCATTGATTAGGAGTACTTCTTGCTGTCCAGTATCAAGTGAGTCTTCTGGTGGTTTATATTCTTCTGGTCAGAACATTATGGCAGACATTCTGAGCAGGTCCTTAACTCAGTCCCATGAATGGATGCTTCACAGTGATATATTTCTGGACATTATTCACTTCAATAATGAGGTACTCCTCAAGTAGATCTATTTGCCTCCCCTATGAACAGAAATCCTTCTCTGTTTTGTGCCAGAGGCCCAGGTCTTCTGGTATGGAAGGTGGATACCCTCTCATTCTTTTGGAATCGGATTTGTCTTTATGCATTCCCTCCCCTTCCTCTCATTCCAAAAGACCTGTTCAAAATTCAACAGTATGCTCCAAAAATCTTGTTGGTGACTCCCTTTTGGCCATGACAGCACTAGTTCCTTGTAATTCTGCATCTATCCAGGGGCAGTCATCATTAGTTACCTCACAGGGTGGATCTAATCACACATGACAAGAGATCTGTCCATGCTTCAACTGACATTGTGAGTAACAGAATTTTGATTCTTCATACACACCTTTTTTTCTGAGGACATGCTGCAAATCTTGCAGAAGGCCAGGAAACCTACTACTAGGAAATCAATAAAATACAGCAATGAAGAAGTGTGCCAAACTGTAATACCACGAAACAAAACCACAAAAGCACATGAGTCTGGTTCCAGACAAAATGGCCACACAATAAAGCCCGAAGGTTGCTCTCTTTATTAAACTCATTAATGCACTAAATGTATATAGCATTTTTTGTCTTGTGCTACCAAAGACTTCTTCAGATATATAAATCAAAGTGAGCAAGCCAGGTCTGCAATCCCATTCTCCCTGCCCCTCATGGGGGTGGAGATAGGGCTGCCATTTCATCTTACACTGGGGCCAGCAGATTGGCCTCCTGTCCTTCACCTGGCACTGTGGGAATGCCACTCTGTGAATGGCACCACCCAGGAGGCAAGAGGCCACATGCCAGGAGGCTTGAAGCAATGCACATGAGATGTGCTGCAAAATGTGCAGAGATGGGGATACCCATGACTATCTTCCCTGTGAGTTTGAAAGCCCTAGGTGCAAGGCAAAGGGGAGAACCAGTGTCACAGAAGTCTGGATGAGGGACTGTCCGAGGCTTTGCAGTCCAGCAGAGTTCCATGAGCCTGGAAAGATCCCCTGAGAGGCTCCAAGATCACGTGCAACAATGCATGATTTGGCAGCAGTCAGGAGATATGTAACCTTGGAAAAGAGCTCTCTCTCCTGGGTAGAAGTTTAAGCCTGGAGGTGGTCCATCCCGATGGAAGTCTGGAAGGGAGAGAGAGGTGGAAAGTGACTGGGACAGGACAGCTCCTGCCTGGGTGAGGAGGTATGGACCATGCCCCCTCTGGGAAGGAAGTCTGGAAGGGGTAGAGAGGCAGATAGTGACAGAGCTGGGTGAGGTGGTCAGGCAGACCTCCCACAATGAAAGTCCTTAAGGGAGCAACTGGCAGACAGCAGCAGAGCCTGGAGAGCTCCTGCCTGGGTGAAAGAGATCAGGAAGAGCTCCCCATGATGAAAATCCTTGAAGATGCACCAGGGCTGATGGCAGAGGGGCCTGGAGAACTCCTGCCGGAGTGAAGGCATCCAACTTCACCCCATAACTGATGGCATCCTTGAAAGATCTCAAAGTCCCCAGAGCTGCTCTGGATGGGAAAGCAGGGGGACTCTGAAGCCTTCATGAGAGCAGATCTACCCCCTCAGCGGTCGAGGGGATTTCTGGAGGGGTGGACAGGATCAGAGGGAAGCTCCCCTGAGAAGGTCTGACAGCATGAGTGATCTGGCATGATTTGGCAGTCTGCAGGAGACATGGGGTGGCAGAGTCCCCTTACATGGGGCTGGGGAAGGTCTCTTGGCCAGGTCGAAGGGGAGGCCTGTAGGGGTCGGCCCTGACAGAAGTCAATAAGGTTGCACTGGGCAGATGGATGTAGGGCCTGGAAAGCACCTGCCTGAGTGAGTGGGGTCAGGCAGAGTACCCCATGACAGAAGTCCTGAAGGGAGTGACTGACAGATGGTGGCAGAGCATGGAAAGCTCCTGCCAGGGTGAAGGCATCCAACCTTACCCCATACCCAATGACATCTCCAAAAAAATCACAAAGTCCCCAGAGCTGCTCAGGATGGGAAAGCAGTGGGACTGGCTGCCCTGGGAAGCCAGGTCACCATTCAGACTGAGCAGTCTAAACTGGGACATTTCTGTGTCCAAAAACAATGCTCTGGATTCCAGGACAGAGACTTCCAAACCGTGACTGTCCTGGAAAAACTGGGACTGTTGGTCACCTTGGGTATAGTATTCCTTCCAACTCTCTCTCTCTCTCTCTCACTCTCTCTTTCTCTCACTGGGAAAGGGGGGTGATGAAGATATAAAGGCCTGAAGTCTCAGCTGGAGAAAGATGTTTGCTCTTTTATTGTTCAGTCTTGAGTCATAACAATACAGCTAACAAGGAGAAAGCCATGCAGATGACTAATCTGATAGCATCAATCTGTCTCACCTCTTTTCATGAATTGTCCCTGTAGCCAGTTAGGACTTACACTCCTCCTTGAAACGGGCTTGTCTCCATCATCATATTCTACCCCTGGTACCTAAGCCGCAAAATGCAGGTAACTTCAGAAATTAAAAGGTGAAAAGTGGGCAGCTGAAAATAGCTGCTTTCCTATGGCCAAGTGTAAAGCAAAGGAGGTTAAAACATGCTGTGTACAATTGTGCGAGCTACAACTCATTGATTTGCTGCCCCCATTGAAATTTATAGCTCATGCATTTTATGTTAGTGCGCCAAGACTAAATCAAAGGTTTTTAGATTCTTTAGTTTCCACTATGGCTGTGCAACATAAAGTTGTATATGTAACACTTTTAGTTATTGTTCTCATTCATTTGAGACTCTCTAACCAGTTTGTCAGGTTGAATTCTTGATTGTATTTTACTTGGTTTATAGTAGAACCAAAATAACATGAACGTTTAATACTCAAGCTATAGAGTTATAATAGAAGTTTGAAATAATATACATTAATTTGAAAAGAACAACATGAAACATTTACTGTAGAAGGTCAAGCTGAAATGGGTAAGCATGTACTTTAGACAGTGCAACTGAAAAGCAAATACTGCCCATAAACCAAAAGTGTTCATGATAAATTTGGATTTTTCAGTCAAGGTAGTGTTCACAGGTAAATCCCCTGTCTGACAAGACTTTAAGCAAGTGAGATCTGTGGGTTCAGATAGCACATTATGACTCATTTTATCTCTTGAGGAAGTCTAGTCCATGCCTTCTACAATATAATGTATGTTCAGAGCTCTCAACCTCCATGGTACAGGAAGTCCAACGTCATCCCAGAAAAACAGGACTCTGGTGAGCTGGGTATAAAGTGGTGCTTTTAAATGCATATGTCCATAAATGTCCAAAGATGCTGAATAAGTGGCCACCACATTCTAGATGCGGTCTCAAGTACTGAATGCTTAGAACAAGTTCCCTTTATTGATAAAATAAAAAAATTAACAGTTCTTGAAGAGATCTTGCCATCCCAGTGTGAAGGAGGAGCCAAGGAGCAACGTACCTGCTGAGTGGAGGGGGGCTACATTCTGGTTCAGTTTAAGGATGGTCGAAATCCAGGTTCAAAGGAGGCAAACAGGATCTTTTCCCCAAAACCTTCCTGCAGTCTGTACATTCATATTTTCTTATACCAAGGGATAGTTTTCAAATCTTACATTCTCTGAAAAAGTCTTTGGGTGTATGTTAATAACAGTTTTCCAAATAATAAGTTCTCTGAAAAATTCTTTGAATGAAGTCTAAAATTAATTTTCACTACTACAAGACTTCTACATCAGATGAGCCACCATGTCCTTTGCAGCTCCACCTTTAAATTGACTTATGGCAGCATTTATCTCTGCTATCTAGCATTACAGTAATATAGGTTTGCATTTTGAAAGGGGATATCATAATGTTAAAGAGGAGACTGAACATCCTGTGTATCCAGGAGGTAAGGTATAAAGATAGTGCAGAAAGACCACTTGGCTTGGGATCCAGAGTCAACTATGCCAGGGGAGGACAGACTAGAAATGGTGCTGGAATTGTGGTAAGAGATTGTCTTTTGAAGACAGTGAGAGATGATATCAGAATTAGTTATAGACTCATGTAAATCAGAATATAATGTAAAAAGAGAAGCATTTTTCATAACTTCAGCCTATGCCCCACAACAGAGCTCTGGTGATGTAGAAAAGAGTGCATTCAGGAAACAGTTGCAGGACCTATTAGATAAAGCAGGACAACATGGGTTGGTAACTGGGGACATGAATCCTCATATCAGGACAGATTGGATAGGATATAAGGACTCACTGGGTGAACATGTGGGGTAAGAAGTATAACGAAGGAGAGGCCATTCTAGACTTCTGTCTGGCATTAATGGTGATCAACATGATTCATCAAGACAGACTGTGACAAAATCACATACAAGAGTGGACAACATACAACTATAGTAGACTTCTTGCTTGTAAGGAAACTGCAGTGAACTAGAATCAAAGATTGCAAAGTCATTCCCACTAAAACAGCTGGCCTACAGCATAAACCACTGTTGGCCACAATCAGCTGCAAGCAGTGGTTAGAGAAGCCTCTTAAGGCCAAAGGAACCTAGGCAGAAGATCTGAAAGTTGACTGCAGTGAAAACACAACAGTTCAAAGAAATACTCAGGACTCTAGCACCTTAAAAAGAAGAGAAGAAAGGTGGAGTCAAAGAATGTCAGTGTCTCAAAAAGTACAGTTTTGTATCTTTTCTGCCCCAGATGTCAGAAGACCCTAAAAAGGCCCAATATACCTGCACCAAAATATGTACAATATATAGATCCTCCAACATGCTGCAGTCCTAAACTGTGGGTAGAATCCCAAAGCACATTGCTGCAGTTGCTGCATCATAAAGAAGCAGGAGGAGACAACATGCCTTGCAAAATAGCTGCGGCAAAACTACCCTAGGACTTAGAGTAGAGAGGAAGCAAATAACACCCTATAGTTAGGACTGCAGCAATGTGGAATGAAGAACATCAGAGGTGTGAAGACTGTACAACTGATATGAGGATGAGTTAAGTATGTAAATAAGGTACATAAGGAAAGCTGGTGGTGGAAAGCAGAAGTCCAGGAAGTTATTAAAATAAAGGAGTAAAAAAAAAAGTAGAAGATAGAAAAGAGAGAGCAGGCTAAGCAGGCATAGCAAAGGACATGGCATGGCAGGCACTCTACCAACATCTAGAAAGTCACTCAGTAGATTGTATAAAGAAAGTCTCAGGTTACAAGGCAAATACAGAAAGATGAAGATAGCTATCAAACAACATTCATGATGGATGACAATATTTATTCATCAGTCCATAGAATATCAATGGTAGATGGAAAGAATACTTCCAGCAGCATAAAAATGAAGAAAACCCTACAGAACTTGCACTGCCCCATACACAGCTTGTGTTGAAAGAAGAGCCCTACCTAGAAGAATACATTCTATTAAGGACATTGTTTTATTATGTAATACACATATTACAATGACAAAATGATAATATTGTTCTATCAGAAAACCTCTAGTCTGTAGAAAAAAGCATTATTTTTCCAAAATAGAAGGTAGAAAAAAAAGAGACAAATGAAGGGGAAAAGGAAGAAATCAAAATTGAACTTGGAAGGACTGAAATATATTACTGTAAGATAAAAGAGGAGAAAGAAAGAAGTTGACAACATGGCTCAAGCTGTGGATGCACAAAGCCAGCTAGATAAGAATTATATGTCTGCAAATGTAACAAACAATGAACACAGTAAAGACTAATGGTGATGAAGAGCATTCCTTTGTAACAATTGACAGAGCAGATGTTACTGAATTAGAAGCTGAGAATTCGGATCTGGTCAGAACTTATATTCTTGTAATTGGAGATTCTACTATTAGAGGAACTGATACCTACATTTGCAGAGAAGATAATTAACATTGGAGTGTTATGCTTGCCAGCAGCAAAAACTAAGGATGTGTGAAAGATCCTCAAAAATGTAAGGAAGTATAGATCTATTTTTATTCATGTTGGCACAAATTATCTCATCCACAAGGACTGTCTGACTGTTACTAGAGGACTTACAGCCTTATTAGATAACATAGATTGTACTGATGTTAGGACATATGTTTCACAAATCACATATAGAAGGGAGAGTCAGGTCACTGTGAATGAAAAGATATTTTGGGTAAATACCTACATGAAAAACTTGCCCCATTTTAAAAAATGGAAATGAGTAGAGCATCCAAGCCTAATTTTGGGCAGCCATGTGTTTAGACAGGATGGTAAGAACTTATCAAGATCAAGGAAAGAATTTTTGCAGTAGATACTTTACAGTATTTGACAAACGCAAGGTCAAAAATTTAACAGTTCAGATAACAATATCTGATGCATCCCAATGGTTGTTAATACTAGGTACATTAGTAATAAAGTTTTGATTAATTAGAAAATTTGCTGCAGTCTTACAATATTCATGTTTTTATTGTTTGTAAAACATGATTAAAGAACAATGACTGGAAACCAGTTCTTTCAGGGCATAAATGTTTTTACTGTAACAGACATTCTAACAAAAAATAAGGTGGAGGTGTTATGATAGGGATTAAAGATAGTTATGAGACATGTGACTAAAACATGTTCAGTGATAACACCAATACTGTAGATTGTGTAACTGTGACAATAAAGACAACCCTAGAACATTTAATAATCACTGGAGTGTATAGACCACCAAAGTCAAGTGCTGATGACCTACAGAAATGTATACATTTTTTGCATGAAACAGCAGAGAAGAATAACAGTGGCTGTGGACTTAAATTTACCAGAAACAGATGAGAATAATACTGATTCAACAATATTATTAAGGAAAATATTTACAATGTATATTTAGAAACAGCAATTGCTGTAGATTGTAAAAAAGTCCACCAGGGAATGGAACATACTAGACATTGTTTGTGTTTCTAAAGAAATTACTGTTACTTCATGTCACGTCTTTCCACAGTTGATATGCAGTGATCATGGGGTTATAAAGATTAAGTTGTTGATAGGTAATTCTGTCAAACTGAAATCTAAACCAATGCACAGAATATTAATAATAGATTATAAGGAGGCAAAACAGTCATCACATAAAACAATTTGGAGTGATTTGTTAAGTGGAAAACCTACAGAAGGAATGTAACAATTTTTAAAAGAAAAATTGTTTGAATTCAAAAAATAATAAAAAAAATGTTTAACATGAGGATCTAGGGATATGACATCAGCAGGATAAGACCAAGATACTTGATTAAGGTGAGACAAAAATATAAGAAATGTAAAAGAAGTTGAAATATGACTATGAAAACTGAAATAAACAAACTAGACAGACAAATTAAACATAGCATGAGACAAGATCAAAAATCTGATCAAAAATTTATATAAAGATATTGAGCGGAATAAGAAACCATTTTATAGATACTGAAGATGTGATAGGAGTAAAGACATACAAGTTGCTAAACTGTCTGTTGATTCTAAAATGTATTCCCAGATACAACACATTATAGATATATTTACAAAATGTTATGCAGACCAGTTTGGCTTCATAGAGTGGGTGATAAAGTATCCTAGTAACATCCAGGTAACCTCAAATACTGATGTCAAATTAGATTATCTAGAAAAAGACTACTCAAACTGGAACCAAACAAAGCAATGGGAGGAGACAGAATTAATAATAATGAACTGAGAACAATTTGGTGTGAACTTATATCTGTTATTCATTAGGTCATATAAATATAGGGAGGTTCCTCAAAATTGGAGGCATGCATTTATTAAACCAGTATTTAAGAGAAAGTGTAGTAGGACAAACAGAGTCATACAGACCCATAAGTTAACTTTCTTGCTTAGAAAATTAAAGGATAAATTATTGTCAGAATTGGAAAGGTTGGGACTGAAAACCATATATGAGCATGCATATGTTAGATCTATTACTATCTGTAGCATGATGTTCTATACAGCTATTAATGAAAAACTGTGCTGTAATATAATTTGTATAGATGTAACATTTGGTAGAGTCATGCACAAAACACTGATCAATATTCTATTTATTTATTTAACATTTGTTTGCTGGGAAAGACTGACTGGGGCAGAACCCATTTTCAGCAGAGGCCCAAGAGAAATGCTCCAGATGCAGGTCTTTGAAATATATTAGAACAACTATGTACTGAAGTACTCTTCTTAATATGGATAGCTCCATGGCTTAGGGCATGGTAAATATCATACAAAAATCAGACAGGTAAAATTTGAAGTTTTAGTCAATATATGCCACTGGGGTCTGTCCTGGGCCCATACTTGTTTAGATTGGATCTTTCAGATCTATCTTTTTCATCTGAGGTGTTCTGCAGTCTGGAGATGACTTGAAAATGGATAAACTGATTACATGTGTTACAGATAGGATATGCCTGCAAAAGAACTTGAATAAATTGACCATGTAAGCACAGGAGAATAATATGCTGATAAATACATAAAAAAAAACTAAGCATATGTGATTTGGGAGACCTAAACTAAAACGTGAATATTTAATACAGCACATAATGATTACAACTATAGCTTCATTTAAAGACCTGAGCATATAGGTAGATCTAGGTCTGAGTTTTTCTAATCATATCAACCAATTGGGTAATGATAGTTATAGAACTATAGGTTGTATAAAAAGATATATAAAGTCTATGAAATCAGAACTAATAGTTATATTAGACCAAAAATTCAGAATGGAATAACAACATGGAAACCTTATATGAAAACAAGAATGAGTAACTTGGGGAGAGTACAGTGGAAATATACCAAGGGCATCTATTTAGGTTATTACAAAAGACTAAAATATTTGAACTTTTACATTGTCTCATATAAATATTTAAGTGCAGACCGTATTCAGGTTTATTCAGGTATATAGGGCATTTACAGACAACAACCTCTGGGAATATTTGTGGTTATCTAAAATTAGTAGACAATCATCAGACAACCTATATAGAAGACTATATAGGAATGACAAGTGTACTGATTGGTTTTGTGAGAAACTAGCTGATGCAGGAACAGACTAGCAAATTACATTAAAGCAAGCACTAGTTTAGATATTTTTAAGAATATGGACATTTATTATTGGAATAACTATTATATAACTATTATAGTGTATTGGCAGGCTAGAAGGGCACCATTGCCTGTGCTCCCAGTATTTGTGGGTATGTATGAATATATGTGTGTGTGTGTGTGTGTGTGTGTGTGTGTGTGTGTGTGTGTGTGTGTGTGTGTGTGTGTGTGTGTGTGTGTGTGTGTGTGTGTGTGTGTGTGTGTGTGTGTGCAGAAGAATTAAAAGTTGCACAAAGGAAAATTAAGTCAGAGAAACTGGCAGGCTTAGGGGGAGGTCAGGACAGTTATGAGAGAAATGGCTCTGGAGGGTAAACAGTAGTATGGTGGTTAAAACATATCGCAGATTACTATTTAGTAAGCATTCTAGTGCCAGTGATGAAGTTCCTGAGATGGGTAGTAAGATATGCACAAAGTGGGACAGATAAAGAAATGATTACATCAGACCATAAGCCAATGTAACTCCAACTGCATAAAAGGTCAAAGAGAACTGATTACAATGGTTGGACACATATATCGGAAGGCAAAAGATGAATTGGTGAAGATGACCTAAGAGAGACAGGAAGAATGCAGGAGCAAATGGGTATATCTAGCGAAGAGATGAATGGACCATGTTAAAGATTACCTACAACAGTCAGACATGAATGTTGAAGATGGTAGGAGAGTGGCACCAAATTGTGAGAAATAACGGCAGTTGACATGACACCCCGACCGCATGTAGCAACATTGGAAAAACAATATTATTGTTGATGGTGATTACCTACTATTGCAAAGAAAGTCTAGAAAGTGTCAATGAGAGTCATTATGTCAATAGATTCAACCAACTTTTCTACTGCAGTAGAAAAATATTGTATCCACTTAATAACAACTGCTGCCATACCTAAGCTATCTTCTGGCATGGAGAAATCCACTACTTCTTGGTTTTTTGGGCAAAGGGTGAGAATTTAAATCTGTCCAATAATTTTCAAACCTTGTCTTTGGCTTACCCTGTGCTTTTGTTTAGGCTTTTTAGAGGTACATAAAGGAGAATGGAAGCATTACTTAATGGAAAAGTGGTTTACTGTATAAAAGACTATTTATATGGAAATGTGCACAAGCAGTAGAATTCAAAGGAATAATGCTGTCTGAAAGGAAGGGATGATTTACAGACCTTTGGACAGATATATTTAGGGAATGGAAAAAGTTGTTGCTCATCTTTATCATAACTAGCCATTTTACATTTTACAGAATCTTCCCAGAAAATAAAAACAGAGTTCTGTAAATGTATAATGCTATGAGTCACAAAAGTGTTTGTTCAGATTCCACCCTTGGTGTCATTTTTTACTGGACATAGGGTGGAGAAAGTTCCCAAAGCTGTGGTATGGAATCATCTCACTGCTGTTTATACATAAAAACTACTTTGGGGTCTGCATTTAAGAAAAAAGTTAATTATAGCCATAAGAAATGGTAACTACAAGAGTCAGATATTCACTGTTTTGAGAGGTATCAACATGTGGTTTCTTCCATGGGTTCAGTATAGCAGGGTAGCTCCTAGCACTGGCAAGCCTTTGAACTTTAACAGTACAAGAAACAAAATAAACCAAAGGGGAAAAGCATGATTAGCTTAAAATGTAGCTAAGCAATTTGAAACATTCATAATACCTTAAGGTAAATAGATGCATTTAAATACCACAGTATTCGTAGTGTGTGTCTTTGTGTGTGTGTGTGTGTGTGTGTGTGTGTGTGTGTGTGTGTGTGTGTGTGTGTGTGTGTGTGTGTGTATGTGTGTGTATGTGTGTTTGTGTCTGTGCACGCAGAAGTCAGATTTTGAGCATGCTAGCTTGTGTCTCATGAAAAAACATTACATCATATAATTCCATTTAAGTCATCCTGATGAAGTAATATGCAGTAACAAGAAACGCAGTCCAGGAATTGCATGTAATTATTACAAGAACTGTTTTACTTCCTCAGTTTTGGCCAGTTCATATTGTTAAAATCAGATAAATGAAGCATTATTAGTCTCTGTTATTATACTACTCCTGTGCCTACACCACAAGCCTGAAATATGGGTTTATATCCTAGAAACATTTAAGCATTACTGCTGCATCCAGTATGACCTCATCAATAAACCATGACTGTACTCCCATTTTATGCATGTACAGCAGTCATTGTAACACACTGAGTATTAAGTTATGCATGATGTATAAATGGCCAGTACATGAGGCTGAAGGAAGCATCTGCCCTTGTATCATCACTTCATACTCCTTGTGCCATTTGTGCCTCTCTGGTGTAGATGGATGGATAAAGTTTTGACTGTGGCTCAGGTGACCAGAGTTTATTTTGTAGCTTGGGTGCTTGATGGCCCAGCAATGAGAAGAATGTCATGTCTATCCTGGGTGAGTGGGGGTGGGATGGGGACACAGAGAGGCTGTGAGGATGGATTCAAGATTCAAAGTAAACTTTGTTGTCATTTAGGACTACAGATGTATAGATCTAAATCAAACTATGAGTATCATCTCACCATGGGAGTACAGAAGAAGCATAGGATACAACAAATACAGCGAAAAGACATATCAAGTAAAGGAATTAGAGATTAATGACTATGCCACAGGAACATAAGAAAAAAGCTAATCCCCCCCATGTAGTCATGTAAATACTGTACAGTAGCATAACAGGTAAGACTGGTTATTGCACATGAAGTAAAACTGTAAATTTTTATGTATAGTACATAAAGCAAGTAACAGGCAATTGCACTTGAATGTAAATATATATCTAAGTAAATAAATAAATATTGCACATTCCAAACAAATCACTGTTATTAAGTTAATTTGTGATGGAGTCATTAGGGCTGGTGTCTGAGTTAATAAGTCTCATCACTGTTGGGTAGAAGCTGTTAATGAATCTAGAGGTCCTACCTCCTGCCAGATGACAGTTGAATAAACTAGCCATGGGCAGGGTGTGTAGATCATTAAGTATTTTATGGGCTCTTTTAAGGCTCCTTTCTGTAAACAGCTCTTGGATTGATGGTAGACTGGTGCCCATGATTTTCTCAGCCACTCTCTGTAATTTCCTCTTTTCAGCTACTGTACAGTTCCCAAACCAAACAGCGAAGTTACAGGCAGGTAGGTCTCTCATAACCCAGAAGCAAAGCATGGAGAGAAGGCTAAACTTTGGATGCAGGCTGGTCTAGAGGCATGGTCTACTCAGAGCCCTGGGATAATAATCATCTAGCATCATTCCTCACTGTCTACCCAGCATAGACGGATGCCATCATACAAAAGAAAGGGGTTAAGACCAAAATCCTACAATAAAGAGAACCTCTCTCTGCAACTATCACTAACAATTATTCAACCAGCTTCCCTAAAAGGTCTTGATAAATCATCAATTGGGGGTATGCTAAACTCATCTGAGGGAAGTGAATACTGTGCATCTTTGAATAGGTGCGTGACACACATCATGTTGGGAGAAGATTGACTCAGAGAGGCCCATGCTGCAAAAGTCATACCAAGATCCAAGAGAACCTCTTGGCAAAAAAAATAAAAACCTCTTTGCTGAGTGCTGTGTATAGCACCTTACCCTATAAATTCAGAAGTGTGAGACATTGTCTGCTATCACACTCTCCACACTCATAAACATAGATTCCTTCATACATCCTATCCCTACCTAGGAGGGTTGTGTATTTCCTCAAAAGGCAGTTAGTAACAGTGGTATTAGCATTTATGCTTGACTTCCTTCTTTAATACTGTGCAGTACCCATAAATACCTGGATGGGCAAAATATTTTTGTTTTGTGGCCCACTGCCTGCTGACCATTCTACATCCCACAGCTGATTGGCATATTTATTCCTCATGGACAAGAGCTGTTCTCAACCCATTCCTTCCTCTGAGGAAAAAGCTGATCATGGTGTCATCATCCTGACAGCCATTATGGGCATTTTTTTTTCTGCTGCCTAATGTGGGCTGTTTATCACTGTGATGGGACCTCCTATGTACCTGGTACATTCCTTGAAATGCTTCTGGAAAGGCTACTGTACTGACTTGGGCACACCTACCTATGTCCCTCCCTGCCCAGGACTTCTTCTTAGGAGCATGTCCTATGTCACTCCTCTAAATTGTCAGGTCACCACAGGGGAGGACCCACCATAAATGCTCCCTTTCAGGTGAGGGAGATGGCATAAGTGATGTGTCTCTTACCCACCATGCCCTGATTTTTCCAGCTTATGAAGCAACTAATTAGTCTTGGCTCATCAAGACTTTATCCATCTGTGCAACAGAAATGGAACTACAGACAAGGGACTTTTAGTAGAAAAAGTCATATTATTTATCATACTGAAGGAAACAGAGTTCCATTAAAAAAACTTGTGGGAATAGCATAGAATCAGTTGGAAGAGTTTGAGTGGTGATGGGTTGATGAAAGAGTTGGCAGGGAAGAGACATAAAACACTAGGGTACAAAGTCAAACATCTGTGCTTCTGATTCATTGAAATTAAACTGTTGTGTATATTTTGGAATTAACTTATTCTTTTATTTAAACTAACAATTACCAGATTCTACTTAGAAATGGGTGGTTTAGTTTCTTTTTTTAATGATCATCAGTGCAATATATGATTCACTTAAAACATCAAGCTAATTCCATGTTCTTGTGTGCTGTGTACAATGGTATTCTACATGCTTTCTAGCTCTTCACATTTCAGATTTCAATTTAATAACTTCATATTGTAAAGCGGGGTGCTGTATGACAGAACACTTTACTACACCAACAGAAAATAGCCAATTATACAAGGATTAGGGTCCATCTATAACAAATGTATATCTCAGACATCAATATGAAAGTGAACAACAAACCGAACAAGCATAGTACACACAGACATGTGATATTTATACTAATCCTTAATCTCATACTTAAACCTGCACTTGTAAATAAAGGTGACCTGAGGTTAATGAGATCTTAAGCATGACTGTTTTAAAGTCTAAAAGCAATGTTTTACCTAAATATTTCAGGCTTTCATGATACAGGTACTTCAGGATGCCCACACTCCACATTTTTTTGTTATGGTTCTATGCACGTTTTGAAAACAACAGAAATCCACATTCACTAGTGTCTCTGAGGCAAAATGCCATTAGGCTCACAAGATTTGCCTATGAAGGATCCTTCCAGTTTAAAATGAAACTGTACAGTGTCTGCAGCCTGCATCAAACACATCTTGTGCACTAGTTATCATATCTTCTGCTACTGATAACAGTTTGTCACACATCAGTACTACTGAGTATCATTAGACTCCCCCACAACACTTTATATAGAATTTAATAAATGCACACCAAACCAATAGAGCCTTTCTGTAAAGCCAATCCTAAATACAGCCCACTCCAAATAATATTTATATATATATATATATATATATTATATATATATATATATATATATATATATATGTGTGTGTGTGTGTGTGTGTATGTATATATATATATATATATATATATATAAATCTATATATCTATCTATATATATATATATATATATATATATATGTATATATATATATATATATATATATATCTATCTATATATATCTATATATATATATATATATATATATATATATATATATATATATATATATATATATATATACATCTACATACATATAGATATATATATATATATATATATATATATATATATATATATATACATATATACACACAGATTTGGTCAGAGCAGAGGCGCAGTAACACTTATGCAAGCAAAGAACCACTTCTCACCCTAATAAGTGAAGGTTGTGATAATTTTCGTTGATGATTTATAATGACTGATAGTATCCATTCCTTCAATGTTTCTCTCCATTCTTTATGTGCTAAGTATACCCTCATTCACAGTGGTAAGAGCCATCTTTAGCACTATACAGACTGTTTTCCACTCCTACATGTACTGTTCTTACCTTTTGTAGGGGAGTGGATTATCTATGTTTATATCCAGCCACCACATAGACTTGGTTAAAGGCACTCCTCATCTTTAAGTATTTCCAGTGATCTCTCACTATTAGTTTTAACCTTTCTGTCAGATCCTGAAAGGAATTAAACAGAACTGAATGTCCTACAATTTTATAGACATGCTGTACTACACAAATGCAGACAACCACCCTAGCCATCAAGCATGATGCTGTGATCATCAGCATTTAGACAGGAATGGCCCCAGAGTGATATGTAATCTTCATTGCTTGTGTGACGCCCGCGCCCTGGCCCAGCAATCAAGGAGCTTCAGTCCAAACCACTAACACCAGAGAGGGCATTTCATACATGAGGAAAGGATAAAATGGCAAAAATAATGGAGAAATGTACTCATTTACAACTGCTAACCCACCTACTTGAGAACAATTTACTAGCCACCTGTCAACATGGGTTTAGACCATTTCACAGCACCACCTCTGCTCTCTTATCCTTTACTGACCACATTTAAAGCAATTGCAACAATGACACTCTATCCTCAGCCCTTTTTATAGATCTGTCAAAAGCATTTGACATGGTTAACCACAACCTCCTCATAAACACACTTAAAAACTTGTCATTGGCTGCTCTTGCTATATAGTGGTTCCAATCATATTTAGATAATAGGCAACAGGCTGTACTATGGGATACATTACCTTTCCACCTCACAGTCACCCTAGGTGTCCCTCAAGGATCCATTCTGGGCCCTTTACTCTTTTTCATCTTTACTAATGACCTCCATTCAGTTATTCCGCAAGATGTCTGTATCCAATACATGGATGACTCCACACTCATATGCTCTGCTAATTCCCCATCAGAACTTCAGTCACTAACCCAAAAGACCCTTAGCACAGTTGAAAATTGGCTCCTACATAGGCGTCTTATCTTAAACCCCAAAAAAACTAAAATGTGACTATTCACCCCCACCCACAGAACCTCCTCACTTAACTTTACTGTCACCTCAAATAATGGGACTATAATAGCTCCTGAGCAAACCAATAAATGTCTAGGAGTACTAGTAGATAATAACCTGTCTTACAAACCACACATTAACAACACCATAAAAATAGTCAATAAAAACATGATTCTCTCTACAGGATCAAATCCTTTCTGACTCCTCCAGCTACGATCACCATTGCCCGCACCCACCTTATCTCTACCCTACTCTATGCCTCCTTGATCTATACCAAAATAAGCAAAAGCAATCTGAGCAAACTCTCCTTCTCCTACAACAATATCACCAGATTTGCAGCTGGGTCCTCCTATAGAACCCATCACTGTGGCAATCTAAATCAGCTAGGATGGTTAGAATTGCCAAATCCTACACTTTTCAAACAACTAATTGCAGCCCATAAGATCCTGCATCATCCTAACAATACACCCATACTTACTTCCCTAATCACCCCCTATAACAATCTCAAAACCTTACGCTCATCTAAAAATCTCAAAACCCTACACAAATCTTACAAACTACTTGTACACATAGCTAAATCCAATAATTCAGCTGGTGACACTCTGTTCTCTTAATACAGTAGGTAAAACCAGGAACAGCCTCCCATGCCAACTAACCTCTCTAGCCTCAGTTTACCTATTTAAAAGCAAGCTCAAACCCTACCTTAAATCACTCTGGCTATGCCCCTGTGTTAACCCAGACTAACCACCTATGCTTTCCCCAACACCCGTGACTCTAACCCTCTTTGAGCATTATCTTGTGCTAACTCTCTGATATTACTGTGTGGAACCTTTCAGAGGATTTTTTCCTCATGTAAATATGTATATACAGAAAAATGCCATCAAATAACTGTACTCTTGTTAGACTGAATAGTAAAACTGTAACCTTGTTCTTTGCCTAGGAATATCCAAACCAATTAACACTGCTGTTTTCCGTTGAAACTTATGTGTGACTTTAGAATCTATAGTGTCTCTTAAATATAAATTACGTAAAGGTGGGTTCATATCAGGTATTCCCTAATGGAATGCTAAATCATACTTAGGCAATTTGTAACTAAGCATTGTAATGTACCAATGTCTATTGTAATTACCATTGTAATGTACCAATGTCTATTGTAAATACCATTGTAATGTATCAATGTCTATTGTAAATACCATTGTAATGTACCAATGTCTATTGTAAATACCATTGTAATGTACCAATGTCTATTGTAAATACCATTGTAATGTACCAATGTCTATTGTAATTACCATTGTAATGTACCAATGTTTACTGTAAATACCATTGTAATGTACCAATGTCTATTTTGAATACCATTGTAATGTACCAATGTCTATTGTAATTACCATTGTAATGTAACAATGTCTATTGTAATTACCATTGTAATATACTAATGTCTATTGTAAATACCATTGTAATGTACCAATGTCTGTTGTAATTACCATTGTAATGTACCAATGTCTATTGTAATTACCACTGCTCTTGCTTTTTTGTTGCTTGTGGAGCTTTTCTCCCCGGGCCTCCACTGAAAATGGACATATATCCAGCTGGACTAGCCAGGTCAACAAATTTAAAATAAATAAATAAAATAAATAAAATAACAAATACACACAGTAAAGTGCAATTTCCCTTAAGAGCACACAGAGATCGCAGTCAGTCTGGGGCTGGTCGCTCCCTTGCTCTTCAGGTCCCCAATAAGACTCCCCACTGGCACAACTATAGGGTTCAGATCTCAGCCTAGTGGGCAAGTTAAAACCTCTAGCACCCTCTCTGTCCAACCAGTACATCGTGTCCCTGCCCAAGTAGCTGACACATACACATGCATGCACATTGAGATAAGAATTTATACAACCACACAGACACTCCTGGGGAAGGCTGGCACAGGTTCTCCAGCTGTGCCCCTTTCTCCCAGACTATACAGTAGTTACACTTGCCACTACCCACTAATACTTATCAGCTACTCAAAGGCCCCTAAAAGGGTGTCCAATTAATACACTGCAATATTATTATCCAATTGGTAAGTGTGACTAATCAGTCAAGGCTTATTAGAGTGGCTTTGTACAGCAATCACTATAAATATGCAATGTACTCTAGAGCGTAAATTATCTCTACACAAACCAGCCACAGTTAAAAGGTTTTAAAATATTTAATAATAAATAATAAAACTACAAGACAATACTTTCTACTACACAGACATTGCTAGTCATGAGAGTTTAGAGATCACACAGAAATACTTAAAATAAATTAGTAGTACACTTCTGACATCACAGAAAAACGCTTAGTCTAATCTTTCTAATTTCTAGTTATTTCTACAAGAAAACACACTTTCAAAATAACTTACATAAGAAAACAGGTGGAGTGCTGAGTTGGATGGTCCAGACAAAAATGCTTAATGCCTTCTGGTTCTCTCTGTTTAAATTGAAACTGCAGTTCTGATAAAACATTACATCATTTCACACTTTCCTGGTGTTCACAGGCTGACAAAAATTGCATTTACATTATTTTACACTTAGAGCAATAAAGGACATTCCACGTGTAAATTCTGGTCATTAACTTTAGCTTTAAAACAATAGGCAGGAAGTCTTCATCTCTCCCGTCTGGAGCCGACTTTAGATCAAAGGGTCACAACATGCTTTTACTGGGTCACTAGAGGGCACTGTTGCCACATTTTTGTAACAGCATTTTTTTTCAATTAAGACAACAAGCCTGTGATTTACATGCATATTTACAAATGATAGAATTATGCATAAAATTCTATCTGGCTAGGCTGGCAGCCTTCGCCCATCTCTACCAGTCTTCACAGCTTGTGTCAAGGCTAACTTAAACTGAAAGATGTCTAGCACTTTAAATAACAGCTACTACATGCAAATCATTTGGATGATTGAGGAGACTGCCAATTTACCACCCATATGCAGCTAGACACCCATTCACTAACAGAGATTCTAAATGTTGCGAGTGAGCAGGAGATGCTCTGCTTGCATCTACTCAAAGAAGTGCAGTGAAAATGATAGCATATATATAATAAATTGGTGCAGCCTAAATCCCTTCTGCCTGTCACTATACAAAATTCTGCTTTGAGAACCCCAGACTTTTTGTTCTTACATATAAGTTTAGAAAACCAACATTAAATTTTCTGGAGTGTATGAATAGGGTAGCAGCAGGGAACGTGCTTTAAAATGTGCAAAATTCACAAGGAACGTGCTTTAAAATGTGCAAAATTGAGGGAGAGAACATTTTAAGGGCAGATATTTTGTCTACCATAAAAAGCTGTTGCTTCTATCAAAGAGGAATTCACACAAAAACTGTGTCACAAAGCAGTGCCAGCTTTAGAGGTAATATCCTCTGAGGGTTATGGCACAGTTCTGGATTCATGTTGATCTATCAAATGCATTTAAAGGGAATGCCATTTAGTTGAAAATGTACCTCACATCCACTCTTGGCAATCTGGAAGAAAACTTTTTATTGCAGAGGTACAAATCCCCCCTACACCTCCCAATTTATATGTAACAATGGGGAAAAGCATAGCCTCAAGGATTGTCGAAAATGGTCTTCAGCTATCCTTCTGAACGTCATTCACTGTAAATGTATCCAATAGATTGATAGGTTCTTGCAGTTTCATATGCAGGTATTTGAGTGCCTTTAAACTGGACAAAATGTGAAACATGAACTGATGTCTTCAGTCTTTGTGCAAATGCATTGGCTGAAAATGGTTCAGTCTTGTCTGCATTCAGATGCAGACTGAAAGGGTAGTAAAGGTTTGAAATAGGAAAAAGAACTTGAGAAGACCCCCTTGGATATATTAACCACAGCTAATCATCTGCTAACCTCAAGTTCCTAGCTTTTACACCCATGCTATTAACCTTTATCCCTCTTCATCTGATGAAATACAAGTATTTGTGGCTTGCTTACCAAAATAAAAGGGGTGTGAGGAAAGTTTTTCTCCCCTGCAGTGTTTCTTTCTTCAACCTGAATTTCTCTGACAGGATTATTCAAAAGGACAGTGGCTAGTGGATCCATATAAAGTAATCCTTGAACCCTGATGAAATTCTCCCTGAAGATGAAAAACTCCCTTGAGAGGCAATCTGCTCCAGGTACCTTTGCCTAGACATTTCCATTGTTGCTTTAGTTCTTTCCTGCTTTTTCATTGGAGGTTGCATAGCTCTCTGGTTGTCAGCAAGCCGTAGAAGGTTTGCTTTGCAAAACAAACTGCGTACCATGTAAGTCTTGTTCTCGGTGATTTTACTTTACAGATCTTTGTAGCTTTCCTCAATCTTATTTTATCTCCCTCAGATATGTTACTACATGTACACATTCCTTCATGACTGCCAATATGTTTATTTGTTTCTGTCTCTTTCAGAATTAGACCATACCAGTACTTTCCCTGCTTCACTTCCTTTAGCCCATCTACATGTAGCTGTTGGAAAAACTTAATTCTTGTATTCCCCTCCTTATTAGTGCCCTCTTGTAATTTCTTATCAGTTAATTATTTCAGAACCGAACTCCAGTACACTTCCTACAATTCCCTCGCCTCCATTTTCAACTTTTTGAGGCCATCATCCAGCTTCCTTATTAGCATCTGCTAGGTTCTCTTGCAAACTCCTAAGAAGTGTAATTTAAGAGACTCCAACCACACTTTAGGATGGTTGGAGCTTAGCAGGTTATGTAATAAGAATTGCCTTACACCTGCCATGACTATTGCTCTTTTCTCACTAACAGCCCTAGATGATAGAGCCCACAGGAATGTCTCATATCTCATTAACTTAATTTAGCTCAAGGGATAACACTATACTGCTGTGGCCATGTTGTGACATTATGGTGCACATTCTGTGATGTCCCAAGGTGCACAAGTAGCCCTCTGTCTACCCAGCTTTATGCTATGGACTCATGCTAGCCAAAAATAAATTCCAGCAGTAACTAGTAAATCTCACTCTGGCATGTCAGAACACTCATGAGTCATTAAGTTCCAAAGGCATTTGATAGGAATTTGATAGTGATGTCACTTCCTCTTATTGTTTCATTCAAGTCTTCTTCCTGCTATTGAGGAACTCTGGGAATCCCTGCCCTGTCCCCTTGTGAGGGGAAGTCTCATTTCTTTGCACACCTTGTTCGGTATTATGTAACTCCGTGTTTGGTGTTATGTAACTCCATGTTCGGTATTATGTAACTCCATGTCTTCTTAGTCATCCACTGGCAAGCAGCTGCATCTTTGTTCAGGCCATCGCTAGAGGAAAACTGATGGACCAGGGGCTTCACTGGATGACTGTCTGAAAGTACCTTCTGTGTACTGATACTCCATGCTGGTCTGCTTTAATTAGTACCACTGCACATTTTCATCGCCAAATACTCTGTTTTCTTCTCTCTAACACATCCAAATATGAGTACTTAACATGAGAGTTGACAGGGGTGTTTTGTAGAGTGGTAGTAAGGACATTGTTTCTCAAAAAGGATAATGATGTTTCTGGCATGAAGACAATCTTACCCTTCTTGCCCCATCTGCCACGTAGACTGGTCAGGTAATGTAGCAATGAAGATAGTCTAGTTTGGCAGCAGGGTCTCTGTACTTTACCAAAAGCTTTCTTTTTTAAGGTGACAGAAGCAGCTGCTGCTAACCCTAGTAACAAGCAGGCCCTGCCATTTAGAGCAACAGCTCCTTATCCATGTTCGAGTGTATTCACTGTTGCAGTCATTACATTTGGGTAATTTGCTGGCAGATTGCCCTCAGTTGGCCTGAATTCCAAAGTCTTGGGTCCTGCGTCAGTTGCTGTCTTCTCTTCCATGACGTCAGGTCGTCAGAGGTATAAAACATGCAGCAGTAGGGATTAGGAAATTATCCCTTTCCCTCCAGTAAAGCAATCTCAGAGTTGGTATATATAATTAGCAGTGGGTATGGGAGATGCAGGGGGAGGCTTTGCCCCCTTCAAAAAATGTGAATATTTTTTTTTTCATTCTTTTGGTTTTTGATCTTGCAGGATATTTAACAATTCGATGTTTGTGTACTTCAATATTTCAAAATACATCCAAATCTGTGTGTGTGTGTATATCTATGTGTGTATATATATATATATATATATATATATATATATATATATATATATATATATATAGATATAGATATATATATATATATATATATATATATAGATATAGATATAGATATATATGTGTGTGTGTATATATATATATATATATATATATATATATATATATATATATATAGATAGATAGATAGATAAATGTTATTGTATTAATCATATTAGTAAATTACTCTCAAGTTTTTATAATTTTTTTTTGATTTAGTAATGTGCGACAGAAGACCTACGCTGCCTCACGACATGCTACTTATATAGTCACACCCACACACACAAACACACACATTATAAGGCATAAGGCTACGGCCATTAATATATAACTAATAATGGAATGATCCAGAACATTGAAGAAACAGGATCTCCTAACACTTTGACGTTTCTAAAAGCAGAGTTAGACATAGCATTTGCATTCCATTATGATATTCCACTACATGACAAGGGTTTAAAGAAAAAGTTGTCATGCTAAAAATAGTTCAGAAATGGAATAGAGATTCTGCTAATACATTTTTATGTTGTATTAGTTCCTGTGTAACATTTTTTGCTTATGCCTTAAATCACACGGCTGGTTATTTTTTATAGAGTATTGTTTTGAGGAGTATATTGCCAATATGTTGGACATCGTAGCAAGTATTACTGTGAAGTATTGCTACCATCTCCTACCACTTAACGTACTTACATTTTTCCATCATTATGTTGCTGAGTAACAAGACATAAAATAAGGAAACTTTTAAATGAAAGTTGCAGAAATTTTCTAGAGCTCTCTGTCCTTGTGTATTATTGATATCAGCATCCCTCTGCTTTTTTTTCTTTTGTCATGTTCAGCTTTGTGGTTTTGCTCAGTAGACAGTACAGCTGCACAACAGAAGTAAAGCACATTTGTTTTGTTTTTTAAAGGAATGGAACTCGAGAAAGAGGTAAAATATTATTTTCAACCATGGGATGGCTAAAGCCAATCTATAACCAAGATAGGTTATTTCCAGCAGAAAAAGGGAAACTGGCTAGGCTTAAAATGGCCTGCAAGAGCAGATAGCCTAGTATTTATCTATGAACCTATGGTAGGTTCATACGTACTTACTCCGCTATTGATCTTAAGGTGCCTAGCCTTACATTTCCATGACAGGTTTTTGCCCTTGCATTTTGCATATAATTTATTTATTTATTTTATTTATTTTACATTTGTTGACTGGGCTAGTCTAGCTGGATATATGTCCATTTTCAGTAGAGGCCTGGGGAGATAAGCTCCAAACAGTTCAAATAAAGTTCACATCTACAGCAGTACATATTTAAAATGCAAATACATTCACCGTAAAGAAAAAAAAAATTAGGTGGTCACACATTTATAAAGTATAAAAAAAATGCAAAATATTTGACTAGACTTAGTACAATTTCTAATGAAGTTACAATTAAATGTCCAGAAAGAACAATAACTAAAAAGTACAGTATAAATGTAGATAAAAGGAAGATAAATCAAAGGTAATATGGAGTAGCAGTTGAGTAATACATCTAGTAGTACAACAT
This sequence comes from Protopterus annectens, assembly GCF_019279795.1. Classification (NCBI taxonomy): domain Eukaryota; kingdom Metazoa; phylum Chordata; order Ceratodontiformes; family Protopteridae; genus Protopterus; species Protopterus annectens. The sequence goes on along the minus strand of NC_056733.1, from coordinate 1,172,561,537 downwards.
GTCACTTTTTTGAGAATACAGTAATAAGTAAGAGTATGATGGAGACGTAGAATAGTCGTTGTTAAGATGAAATTGTACCAGAGATGAGAAGGTAAGGTTGAATCAAGTAACAAGAGCATGTTGGTCAGTCAAGTTTAGTACAGGGGCACATCCAATGTGTTTTGAGGAAGAGCTTGAGTTTATTTTTAAACAGAGTAATAGAGAGAAATGTGGGTGGCCACGGTGGTGCAGCGGTTAGCGTTGCCGCCTCACAGCAAAACGTTCTCCGGTTCAATCCTCGGCTGGGGTGCCTTCTGTGCGGAGTCTGCATGTCCTCCCTGTGGTCGCGTGGGTTTCCTCCGGGTGCTCCAGTTTCCTCCCACATCCCAAAGACATCCTGTAGGTGGATTGGACACTCTAAATTGCCCTAGGTGTGAGTGTGTGTGCCTTCTGTGGAAGGCTGGGCACTGGGCTGGCAACTCAACACTGTAAAACTCCACTGCCAATCATGAGCGGACAGGTGATCCGCTGTGGCAACCCCTAACCAGGAAAAGCTGAAAGAAGAAGAAGAAGAATAGAGGGAAGTGTGGGAAGTAGGTTCCAGGTTTTTCCAACAGTATTAGAGAAGAGAGAGTCTCCAGCTCTATTGTTTGATTTATTGATATTTACAAGAAGTTTTTGTGAAGATCTTAGGGACTTCAGGTTATAGTAGGGGTGAATAAGGTTAGGTAGGATAGGTGTCTTGGCAGGTTGATAAATTATTTTATGGGCGATGGCAAGTTGATTAAATTTCAGCTGCTGCTGTAATTCAAGCCACCCTAGAAGCTTTAGATTAATACAGTGGTGTGTTCCGTAAGGGCTACCTGTGGCAAACCTGGCTATATTATTGTAGGAGTTTTCTAGTTTCTTAAGGTTATTTTTTGACAGATTAGTAAATATGGGTGAGGCATAAAGAAGGGTAGAGATTAGATGGGTGTGGGCAATAGTTATTCTAGTTACATGAGTGAGGAAGGGTTTGATCCTATAAAGACAGCCTATTTTTTTATTAGTAGTTTTCAAAGTGTTGATAATATGGGTGTCAAAGTTAAGGTTGTTGTCTATGGTGATACCTAGCAGTTTGGTAGTAAGATCTTGGGATATAAGAGTACCATTACTGGATGTTACAGTGAAGTCTATTGGATGAGATTTACTGGTAGGTATAAAAAGGAGAAGTTTAGTTTTTTTTAGGGTTTAGTAGGAGACAGTGTTTTGTAAACCATAGTTCTACAGAGTTAAATACATCTTGTGTATGGGAGTGAAGTTCAAATACAGAAGTGGCTGAGCATATAAGTGTAGAGTCATCAGCATATTGTATACATGTAGCTTGGGGAACTACTTGGTGAACGTCATTGATGAATATTGAAAACAGGAGAGGACCCAGTATGGACCCTTGAGGGACACGAATATTAACAGGTAGATGGGTAGAAAGAATGGTGTTCCAGAACACAGCTTGATGTCTGTTATTTAAGTAGGACTGGAACCATTTTATAGCTAGTATGTCAAGTGACAGAGATTTGACAATGTTTATGAGTATATTGTGATTTACCATGTCGAAGGCCTTGGAGAGGTCAATGAAAAGTGCAGAGGAAAGCATGTTAAGGTTACGGTTTTTGTTGATGGTGTCTATAAAGGAAAGGAGGGCAGTAGTAGTGCTATGGGAAGGTCTGAAACCATGCTGGGAGTTGGAAAGCAGGTTATTATGGAGATGGCGGTCTAGCAATTGCCTGTGGATGCATCTTTCCATAATCTTAGATAAAGGAGAAAGTAGGGCTATGGGACGATAGTTGGAGAGTTCAGTGGAGTCTCCCCCCTTATGAAGGGGAATAATATGAGAGACTTTCCAAAGTTTGAGGATATATCCTTCAGTGACGGTTCTATTGATGAGAATGGAGATGGGGTAAGCAATAGATGTGGCTTCTAACTGTAAGTATTCTGATGGTAGTTGGTCTGCAGAGGGAGTGCATGGTTTGAGTTTTTGGATAAGGGTGAGAATAAATGCTGTTGGAACAGGTTGGAAGAGAAATGTAGGTGGTGGATTAGAGTCAGAATTAGATATAGTTACGTTTTGAGGAGAGAGCTGACTGGCAAGAGTTTGAATTGCTTTGGTGAAAAAGGTATTAAAGGCATTAGCAGTTTGTTTGGGATTGTCCTTTTCAGCGCCTTGTGGGTTAGGTGTGATAGATTGACTGGGATGTAATAATTGATTAATACTTGCCCAGAACATTTGTGGTTTATTATGGTGGGTCTGTTGAGACTGTAGGTAATAGTTTTGTTTATCAGACAGTATAGCTTTTTTTGTTTAATTTCTTAGTTGTTTGTAGTTTTGGAGATCAGCAGGGTTTTTAGTTAAGCGTGATTTATTCCAGTATTTATTTCTGAGATGGATGTTTTGCTTAGTTTCCTTAGAAAGCCAAGGAGCAGATTTAGTTCTTATCCTAATAGAGTGGGTAGGAGCATGGTGGTTGAGTATGGCTAGGAAATTAACATTAAAGTAATCAACAGCTACATCTAGAGAAAGGTGTTTTAAGGGGGACCAATTACATGCTCCAAGTTCACTTAGGAATAGATCCAAGTTGAAGTTTTTCTTGGCTCTAATTGTCCTAAATATGGGTTGAATGGGTGGATTGGTTTTGAGCCTGATAATGTAGGTTAGTGAGTGGTCACTTACGTCATCAGGGAGGGTTCCAGATTCATAAGTCTGGGGTTGATTACTAATGAGTATCCAATCTAAGGTGCTTTCTTTCTTATTAGTCTTGTTTATTCTAGTAGGGGAGGTAATAGTTTGGGTAAACCCATAGAGATTAATATGGCTAGTAGGGTAGTTGTTGTTGCAACATTTCCAATCAATGTTAAAATCACTTAAGATTATGGTTTCTTGGGGAAGGTTTTGAGATAACCAGCAAAGGATGTTTTCGATGGTAGTAATGTTATTGCCTGGAGGAACATAGATGCAGATAATATAGATAGATTTGACTGAGTTTAGCTGAAGCTTGGTAATAAGTATCTCAGCATTAGTATCCTGAGGAAGTTTTTGGTTGAAGATGGTTATTTGAAAATCAGATTTGAATAGAACTGCTACTCCACCACCTTTCTTGGCTACACGGTCAAGACTTAAGATGTTGTAACCAGGTGGGATAACTTCATTGTCTTTAGTTACAGGTTTTAACCAAGTTTCTGTTAGACAAATAATATCCAAGGAGTACAGTTCCAAGAGTGCATGGAGTTTTGTTATTTTATTATTAATGCTACGTATGTTGAGGTGAGGTATTAAGAGTGAGCTGGGTGTTTTTTTTAAGTAGGTGGATGGCAGAGGGGTTTGGGTTGATGAGCTGAGTGGTAGTGGAGGTGTTTGGACCAGGTGTTTGGGTGAATATCTCCATACTTTAGGGAGAGGAGTAGTCTTAGATATCTAGTATTAGTATATTTACTGAGAAGAAATGGATATCTTCTGTTATTAGGGAAGTTATATCTAATGTGGGCTGTCCTATGGTATTTAGGTAGTAGATAACTGGGTGTGGAAGTAATATTGAAATGGTCAGTGTGAGAGGCTAGTGAAGAAGAGGTAGATTGTTTAGTAGGGTAGAGAAAGTGTGAATATAGTGGGTGCTTGTAGGAGGTTAGCAGGTATGCTAGAGTTAAAGGAGGTAGAAGTTTGAGTACGAGTAACCTTTGTAAGAGGACTAGGGTGCTAGGGTGGAGGGTTTATTCTTTGCCATGCTAGATATAAATTATTACTATAGGTACAGAGGTAAAGTAGGATGACCATTGCTGTTCTCCATTCATCTGGCATGAAGCCTCTTTGGAGGGTGTTACTGAATAACATCTGTAAGTGGTCTGACAAGACATGTCTCAGACTGACCAGAAGGCAGCCTGGTCTATATTCTGGCCCCACAGAAGTAGTATTATTGGCTATGAAAAGCATCTTGAGGACCTGTTCTTGAGAAATTTGGGGAGGGGAGTGTTGATGCAAGTATATGATCTGAGAATATTGGCGGGGACAGGAGGGTTAAGTTGAACTAAATTTGTCTGTTGTAAGATTGGCTGTATCACCTTTGTCTGAGTATGTGATATCATTCATTATTAGGTCTGCACAGTGCTTGACATTGTTTATGTGATTTCTAACATAGTTGTAGAAGCAGCATTTGCATTTTATTGCTGCCTTATGTGAACAGACATTGTTTTTTTCAGTGGCTGTAAGAACTTCTAAAAATGTTATGTGAAGATAAGACTTTAAAAAAAATGTTGTAGCTTTCTTCATTTTTATGTCTTTCAAGACTTATGTCTATAAAGGACATAAAGTGTTGATACTGTTTGGGGTGTAGCGCACATGTTTTCCATTTCAGCTTTAAAAAGAGAGATAGTACGTTGATGGTGGTGTGGAAAAAAGTAAGCAGAATGGGTATTCAGATGAGGAATATTTCATGAATTATTTGTTAAATGTTACTTTTTTGGAAGAGCTTTGTGTTTCATTTCACTGCTTGAAATAGTTTTTCTTTGGGGGGGGGGCATAACAATGTTGGCCTACTTCCAACTACTCCTGTGTACAGAATCACATCATCACACTGCTAGGCATGATTGTATCACAGATCAGGTGTGTAGGAGTCACATGCATCATGAACACTAAAATACTTTTATTTTACTTTGTTTTTATTTATTATAGTTATTTTTGATGTTTCATTTTCTAGGACATTAAGAATAGTAAATTGAAGCTATCCAGCAAGCCTGTTTTCACAGGTAAGTTGGAGCTTTGAACATGATCATTAAAGTGAATGTGACTGATCTGTTGTCCAAATTGACCAAGGAGGAAGTTACATTTGGTGGGAGGCAAAGATGCCCCATATTGGTAAGAACAAGTCCAGGATTTTATTGCCTATGGTTGGAGTGTGGACTTATTGGTACAGACAGGGCTGTGCTGTGTCAAGTTATAGTACAAAGCAATGTATGCAGTCATGTCTGTTATGTGACATATACAGATTAACTTTAAATAACATGTTCTATTAGCCAGTATGCAAAAAAAGAAACCAAATTAAAAAACAATGTTTGTTTGTTTGTGTGTCTTTCGGCTTTTCCCGGTTAGGGGTAACCACAGCGGAACTCCGGTCCGCTAATGATTGGCAGTAGAGTTTTATGTGCTGGCTTGCCGGGCCTAACGCACAACCTTCAACGAAGGAACACCCATTCACGCATGTCGCCACACAGAAGACGCTCTAACTGAGAATTGAACGGGCAACGTCTAACTGTGAGGCGACAACGCTACCGCAGCAACACCACCGCAGTCAAATTATAAAAACAATATATGTCATTATATCCGAGAGCTCTCATAAAATAATCAAAAGTGTTATATTACTGCTATCTGTAAAATCTAAACAGTTACTGAAAAATAATAACTGCATCTCTCATCCATGGTTCCCCTCTATAATGCTATTCAGCTACAATATGCAAGTTGTCAATGATCATACTGCTGTTCTAGAGTCTGAATTCCATATCTGTCTCTGTATTCCAGCACCACAGTCATGGCTCTGTGTTGCATTTCAGACAGCATTTCATATAAACCCTGTGCTATGCAACTTAATGCAGGACAGTGTAAGGGATTTTTGCACTAGGCACCTAACAGTCTTCCCTATGCATTGTACTGTGCAACATAAATCATAAGGCAATACTGCACCTAAACATTTACATGACAAGGTATGGCTCTATGCACTGCACTGTTTGGAGAGAATGCAGCATGTCTTAGCCTTGTTGTGCACCTGGACCGTTTAAGGGATGAGATGTGGTTACCTATATTACACTATATCCATATTTGTCATGCTCGGATGGCATGATGGTAAATGTACTGACTCAAATTTCTCATTTATTTCAACTGTGTTGGCAGTGGTAATTTTCTGTGATTGCAGACAATGATTTAGAAAGGGAATGTGTAGATCAATGAGTGTGTATATACTTTTAAGAAGCTATCCAAGGGCTTGCACTAGAGTATAAATACTGAGCCCATGTGAGCCTGAGTGCCATTTTGTAGTTAACTGTTGAGATGTAAGCATGTATATATGTAAGCTCTGTTAACTAGCTTTTTCGTATTTGAAGATGCTGCTATCCATCCTGATGTGTTTGTATGTATTAAAGTATCTGAACAAAACCCAAGTCATTCTTGTTTTATGTATTAGAGACAAATGAGTGACAGAATGGTTTTAGTGAGCTGTGTCTATGCTCCACAACAAATAACAGATCTCTTGTACTACAGCACCACAGCTTCAGTATGCATGATCATCAGACTTGTAGTTGTCATTCCTCTTGCTGGATGTTGTTGTCATACTCCTCTGTTAGCTGCATGCTTTAAGTGAACATGTATGTGTTTATAAAGACAAAGACATTTGGAGGATAAAAACACTAATGAAGTGATATAGTTGTGACCCATACTGATCTCTCTCTCTTTGCATTAAAACAAGTAGCAGTCCTAAAGCCTATAATCTTCATAAGCTTCAGGCATGATGGCAGCAGTACTTAATAGTTTGTACACATGCTGCACACAGAGAGATGGGACACACTCATAAAATGTACACAAGTGAACTAGGCAGGTCATGTGACATTGTACTGACTGGTTCCTTGCATCCTTACAGAATCTAGAATGCTTATCTTACTCTCTGCAGTCCTGGGTTTGATTAATGAGTCTGAGTACCAAAGGAGTTGTCTGGGGAGAGGAATAAGTTACTGATATCAACTTGTCTACTTAATACTATGGAGGGAGGGAGATGGATTGATGACTTTGCATGAATTCCACCAGGATGAAGTCAGTGTGATGTAGCAGCAGAAAGACTGAGAATGAATGTGGATATTTAGCGGAGATATGGGCTTTAATTTAATAGCTGGGTATCCTAGTCACCTTACATCCATCAAGCAACTATTTAAATTATATGATATGCCAAGGCTGTTTTCCTTACACTATGGTGAGAACTAGGTGGAGATGTATCAGAGAATGGGCCAGCCCACTTCCTTTTACTTAAGTTGTCCTCTATGTAGTATTGTTGGATCAGTGGAAGCAACCCTACTATTAGTGGTGCTGCTACTGTGGCTTAGAAGTAGCTCAGTACAAGCCAAAAAACAAACTCAGGTTACAGGACCTTTAATTCTCTGACTTGACTACTTGTTTTCAATATATTTTACTTAGCACTCTGTCACAAATGTGATACATGAACTTAAGCATCCTAGAAATCTGTAAGTTAAGCTACAAAAAGAAAAAGACAGAAAATGGTGATTTTTTTTAAGCTCCATGGTACACCATTAAAGCATTTCTTCCAGGGGATTTCACCCCCCACCACCACACACACACCTTGACCCTATTCTCATGCTGTCTAAATCCACTAACTTTGGAAACTCAGACTTCCAGTACCAACCAAAACTTTTAAAGTTATCAGTCAGTACAAGGACAATGGTCTCAAATTACATGCAAAAAAAAATGTGGTATAAGTTCATTATGGTAAAAAAAAAAATTCCCTTACAATATAGGTAATACATCCCTACAATTGGGCACTGTTGCATGGGACCTAGGCACTCTTATTAATAACGCCTTGCCTCTTAACTATGTTTGTGCAGTAGTTCAGAAAGCCTTCTGTCAGGTTCATGCAGTTTCCAAAAGCCTCTCCTCTAGATCCAAACAAGTTTTAATTTCCCTTTACTCATATTTCATCATACCCATTATTGAATATAATACCACTTTTGGCAACTATTTTTATAAGCATATGATTCACCTTGAGAGAGCTCAAAGTTTCTCAACCAAAAAGATAAGTAGCCTCACAAATCTTCATTATCATGTCAGACTGGCAGCCCTCTGTCTGTACTCAATCTCTTATAGACTCCTCTGTGAAGATCTGTGTCTATCCTTTCAAGCCATGAAAGATCCACCCCATTTGACATTTTTTTCCTTTGAAGAACACATGGCTCTTCATATACACAGTTAAAGGAGCTATCTGTGTCTATCCTTTCAAGCCATGAAAGATCCACCCCATTTGACATTTTTTTCCTTTGAAGAACACATGGCTCCTCATATACACAGTTAAAGGAGCTAAATCTTCATCAACAGCTAAATAAGACATTTTGGCATGATATATTCTTATCCCATTGGTATCCTCTACCTCTGGAACAAACTTCATCTACATGTCACACACCTACAGCACCCTTGCTTACTTGAAGATAAAATTAGATAACTGGATGGGCAGCCTCCAATTATCTCTCAGTTTATCTTGTGTTGCCCTCCTTTAGGCTGAAGGGTACTCGTAAATAGGGTCTATATCACATCTTCAAACTTAAGTTCGAACTATGTAATATCGAACCCAAAGATTTGAAACCTCACAATAACGAACACATAGAACAGAGATTTTTTTCCCAGGGAAAAAAATTGCTGTCCCCTAACAAAAAAAAAAAAAAATTTATATATATATATATATATATATATATATATATATATATATATATATAAACCTTAACCTAAAACTAAAGTGGGGGCTTTGCCCCCCAACACCTACAAATGTGGAGGTTTGTGCCCCCACCCCCTACTTAAATATATGAACTCTGAAATTGCACCACAGTGGAGGAAACAGCAAAGCCCCGAAAATGGCCCACCGATTTTTTTCCCTGGGAAAAAAATTGATGTGCAGTGGCTTCACTATTTTTGCATTTCAGACTTTTGGGTTCGATATTACATCATTCGAACTTATACAAGTTTGACGATGTGATCTAGACCCTAAATATATTGGCTAGGCTTATAATGGTCAACAGACTGCCTGCCTTGTAACTTACTTATGAATCTATACATTTCCTCCTTTTCTACTTGTAATTTCACTGTTTCAAAGATCCCAGTTAAAATCCTCAGTATTTCAACAGACACAGTTACTTGTAGGAGCCCACTGACTTCTACTGCATTAAGGTGAACCTGCTTTCTTAAAAGCTCTATTTATGTTAAAATAGTGTGCAACCTCAGCAATGACCTCCCTGCCACTTCCTCTTCCTGGTTGGTGAGATCATGGCTGTCACCCTCTAAACTTGTCACTAACTAACCTACTTTATTTAACAAGCTTTCTCTGATTACATTGTTGGCTTAAATATTGTGTCAACACAGTCCAGCAGCTTTGCTATCTCTTAAATCTGCTGCTGTATGCCCATCTTTGAGGTTTCTTCTGCTCATTTGCTTTTTCCTGTTACTGTGTAGATGACTGTTTTCATAGTACCTTAGATATGTATTATTATTCATGATGTATGCTCTTTAATACAACACTACATTGATCCTACATGATATCTATTTTGAATAAGAATTTGCTTAGTTGCTGTGATCTGGCAGTTGTATTTAACTTGCACAGTGTCTGGTTTCTGTACTTTAGGTTAGCTGCATTTAATGCACTGAGGAGCTCAGATTGTTACTTTCACGTTATATAATGTCTGAACTTCTTTGTAATATGCTTCTTTATGTGTTAACCTGGATGTCTGATTGTGGCTTGAAAAGTCTTTTTGGAATGCCAGATTTACCTAACTTATTAAATAAACTGCATTAATATATATATATATATATATATATATATATATATATATATATATATATATATGATAGATAGATAAAGCTTGTTTCCTGCCACCATACAGACTTGGTGAAGATCTGTAGCCACTGCATCGAATCAAAGCTCAGATGTCCATCTTTTTAAGGCTTTATGAGGCTAGACGGGTATACAACTGCAGATAAGGAGAAAAATCCCACTTAACTTGATATGGAGTACAGTATCCAGAAGGCCAAGAATCCCAGATTAATTATTTTCCATGTCCATTGCTTGTAACACAAAGGAAATTTTCACTGAATGCTGACATTACACTGTAGTTTTTTAAATATATTTCTAAGGTGCTCTAAGAATGAATCCTGCAGAGTCCCAGATAGACTGACCCAAACCATTATAGCCTCAGCATCATAATGTACAAAAGTACCCACTGGATATTGCCTGGTTTATTTACAATGGATATATACACGAGTCATATTATTAAGCTTGAATTCTGAGTTATTAACAAGAGTCAATATCTGTGAACATATGCATTAGTAGATAATGGATGTCTTCTGGTAATATCTAGTGAAATGAAACTGCCCAGTTTTGCAGGTCTCCACACCACAATTAACTTGTCAAATCATTAGGTGTGATGCTTTTTCTATGATGAAACTTTTAAAATAAAGCTCCAATAGTGGACTAAAGATATAGATCTCAAGGAATCCATGTGTTGAAAGAAAGCACTTAAGAGCACTTGAACTAGTAATGCTATTGAAATGTGTCTTGATGATCTTTGCAAAGACACCTGGTATTCCCTTTCATGCCTCTCTTTATAGAAGATATAGTTTCAGTTTCTCTTAACCAAGGGTGCTGCCTTTTGTTGAATTCCAAACCATGTTCCTGAATCAAACCAAATTACTCAATGAAAGTGTAGCTTAACTTGAGTATTTTTAGAAACCAGTCTTAATAAGGCTACTTTTACAGTCATTGCATCTGCACCTCCATAGCAAGTGATTGTTTTCCATAGTAGTATTTAAAATAAAATGTACTCTGTTCCCTAAACCTTCTGCAAGATGAGCCATAGCTCAAGATCGCAACTGTTATGTCATGTTTTTTGCTATTTTTTAAAGCTGTTTAACAAGCTTTGCCAAAACCATGAAATGACATCCCGCTTTGACAATGTATTACTCATTTATTTATTTTACATTTGGTAATTGCCTGATTTCTGAGATGTGTAACTTTCATTTGGTTAAGTGACCTGACCTACAAAGAGGCCTTTGGTATGCAAGAGGTTGTTGTAAAACTCAAACAAAGGCCTACAGGATGCAACACAAATTAGAATATGATTTAATTCATTTTGTTTGTGTTGGCAAGCAGACTTTATATATTTATCCAAATGACTTGCTTCTGGAAACCTACAGCTAGCAGAGGACACCTCTCTACATTCTTGGTGGCCCAGTGGTTACATGTTATCCTAATTATAGCTAAAACTTTGGTCTGGACTTATATCAGACAATCAGAAAACTGAACTGAAAGACATATGCACTTTTTCAAGAAAACAGTACTTGGGCAGATTTCTCAACACTTTGTAACCTAGTTTTTGGCACAGTCTTAAAAGACATTTACTACAGACTTATTTTCATAAATCTGACCAAGTCTGATAAAAACTAGTGGTACATATGTAGAATATTTTGAATAACCTAGTAGAGGAAGAAGAGTCCTTGCCTGAGCAGTCAGTAAAAGATCATTGAGGGCTATGAATATGGAGTTATAGAGCCAAATGGGGTTTAAATAGCCCAGACAGCAGTGAAGGGGGACTGAGTGGGGTACAGTGTTTTCTGTGCTCAGGTTACTACCTGGTACCATTGTGCAGCATACAAGAGCCATTAAGTGAGGGTCAGAGGGTTCTGAATAGCCCAGTATGAGAAAAGCAGCCAGACCAAATGCTCTTTAAAATATTTCATGTGACAGATGAGGTCAACAGAAGGTCAGAGACAGGGGGACACTCAAATTCTATGTTTTTCTCATGGAAGTGGTCCGCAGCATGGGAGACAGCATTCAGAAGCAAATAAAAGTATAAGGCACTGGCTACCTCATTGCATAAAGAGTGCATCTTTTCTTGAAATTTAAGTAAGAAAATAACAAAAGACTTAATATAGCACATTGGAAGAGGAACAGCCTGACTAGAGGGGTTAAGTAACTCGGTACCTTGAGAGGTAAGCAGAGCAGCTGAACCTTAGCACAGAGTGAGGCTCAGTACTTCCTGGTATGGCAAGAAGTGGTCAGGATCATGGACTTCTGTTCCTTTAACCATACATTCCCTCAGACATGTACAGGCATACTACGTTAGAGCAGTGGGGGGGTCTCAGGCTATGTGCAGACTAGCATGGATACAGTACTGAGTTAGGAAGTATAAACAGCTAAGTTGGAATGGCATATAGGGAAGTACAGGAGAAGGGGGAATACGGAATGCCATATCAAAGTGAGGATAAGGACAACTAAAGGGCAGTTTAACAACCAGTAGATCAGGCAAGTAGAAACAGAATCAGAGAATAACAATAATGACCCAAACCTAGAGATGGAGGAAAGGAAGAGAAGCAAGTGAGGACATGAGCTTGGCTTTGAGATAATGAACCAAACCTAGAGATGGAGGAAAGGAAGAGAAGTAAGTGAGGACATGAGCTTGGCTTTGAGATAATGAACCAAACCTAGAGATGGAGGAAAGGAAGAGAAGTAAGTGAGGACATGAGCTTGGCTTTGAGATAATGAACCAAACCTAGAGATGGAGGAAAGGAAGAGAAGTAAGTGAGGACATGAGCTTGGCTTTGAGAAATTGAGGTATGCATGAGTGTGGCACTTTCAGCAGACTTGTAGAGCTTTTAGGGAAGGATTTGGGAGCAAGACAACACTGTTGGTTGACTTTTTTGACAAAAGAGAATCAGACAGACTGTACAAGAATTGATAACAGAACTAACAGAGAAAACAGGATACAAATAGAAGAAAAAGGAATGGGGTCTAGAACAGTACAAAATGTAATAATAGTCATAAATGGCAAAGGGCATGGCATACAAAGAAAAAGACAAAAAAAAGACAGACAGGGAACAGAATGTAAAGGGGGAGAGACAGAAGAGACATCTTGGAAAAGGAAGTATGGCAAAAAGAAGAAAGTCTGTGTACTTATGTGAATAACATTATTTGTATAAACAGTAGGCGTGTTGGCATCACAAGTGGTAATGTTACAACTGAATTTGACTAGATCATTACAGAATTTGAGGTGGTTTGTCCATTTTAAATCCTTGAATTCAGAACTGACTGCAGGGTTTTTAGAGATTTTGAAAGAGAAAGTTAGACGCCTACTGCCAGACGTAAAACTAGGGATCAGTACCTGTAGGAGGTCTAATAATTAAAACCAGTTCAATAATTTGTCATCTAACTGGTTTAATTATCAAGAGAATAAGTTAACAAATCTCTTGGGATACCCAATTAATGAGGTAGAGATGCTCCAGTTTAAGGGTAGCTGAAATTTCCCATTATAAAGATGTTCTTCACAGTTGGTAGCTCTCAAGTACATTTTAGGAATCCTGCATAGTCATCAACTAACATGCTGAGTGTCTTGTAGCAGGCTAAAAGTTGATAGTTTGCTTTGTTTTAGTGAACTGAAGTTCAATGAACTCCATTTATAAATTTTTGGGAATCTGTCTTGAAGTAATGAGGTTTTTGACAAATACAGAACCCACCTCTGTATAGCACTAAAAATCCTAAAGTGGTTAGAACTACCCCATCAACTAACATATACACAACTTTTTACCACATATAAAATTATCCAGCATCCATCTGCTTGTCCAGCACTAAATAATGTTCTGCACAACTATGTTCCTATTTGGTAATTATGATCCAATGGCCAAAATCTCCTGTCTGTCCACAAGCCTATCAGATCTGCTGGTCATTGTCTATACTCATACCATGTTGCTAAGGCCTGAAACTCCTTCTCTGTATCCACCAAGTCAATACCATCCCTCCCATCTTTCAAAACCACTCTGAAAAACCTTTTAGACAAAAGCTGGCTCTGTTGCTCAAACTAGGATAAATCATATCCCTAAATGCGAACTAGTACCTTACACATCTTCTTACTCTTCCTTCTTCACTCACTTCCTTACTTCTATCAATTTATCCCCCATGGCTTTCTCTATAAATGTGCTATTTGTATTGCAATCCTTGTTTGGATTATACTAACTTGGTTTTGCATTTAAATATTATATATACATTTTGTATATAAATAGACTGTAAAATTACTGTTCTTAAAATGTTTTGCAATACTTTGAACCTTTTCTCCTCAGGTCTCAGCTGAAAATGGGCTCCAACCCAATCACGCTTTTCCAGTAATCAAATGTCAATAAATAAATAAATAAATAAAATAACTATAGAAATGCCACCATAGTTCCCACCAGGCCTGAATGCATGGAGGTGCAAAACCCAGAAATGGCAGTACTAACTTTCTGTTGAAACTAAGTCTCAGTAACAACACAAATATGTATGTATTCAAAATACAGGAAAGGCTCAGGAACAGGCAAGTTTTGTTAAGTCACCTGACATTGAGAAGAACCACTTTGATATGGTCTGAGTTAGGGATATGTTACATTATATGAGTAAACGTTATGAAAACTAAATTCATCCCTGAGTGAGTAAACTATGAAAACTCTCTTCATCTTTGATGTTTTAGAAATGCATCTGATTAACTCACGTGTGCAAACATCAAAAAGGCATTTTAAAATGCTAGTATAGTCCAGAGGTACCTGAATGCTGATACAATTAATTATGTTAACTAACTTATAATTTGCTGATGATCAAAGGGTCTTGTGAGATGAGAGTTTTATTTCCTGAATTGTGATTTTCGAACAATAATGATGTGGAACTTAGGAATCTGCCTCCTAAAATGGCCTTAACATGCATGCATAGTTCACAATAATGCAATCAAAATGTATTTAAATGTTAATAAAACAGCGCATTATAGAATTTTATAAATGAGATGGGATTCATGAGTCCTTAGCTATTAAAGTTGATTCACTCTCTTTAACAATTAGAATGACAGGCGTGAAAAGCAGGTTCTTCCTCTCCTGTTGTACACCCATACAAATGATGCCTTCCTGAGCATTATTCCATAAGCAGCCCAGCAGTGCAGTACAAAGAATTATGGCTATGTGATGGTAAGATCATCGCTGCCCATTTAACTGCTCAGAGCAAGCAATATTTAACCAGACAGTACTCACTGCTTACCCGTGGGGTGAGGTACTTGTTACTAGTGGGCTTACCTAGTTATCAATAAAATGATTACTTATGGAGTTTATTTCTCACAAGTATTTGGAGAAAACATATTTGGCTTTACACAAAGAAAAGAAGCTGAATTTTAATGAGAACTTATACTTGTTTGTTCAAACCACATGAAATATTTAAAGTCTGACAGCCTGATATGCTTCAAAAACTGACAAGGAGTTTTTTTTAGGTAGAAAAGTGATGTAAACAAGTCTGGTATTTCCAGGCACATGATAGAATAGGTGGCAACAGAAAAATGTGAGTCACCATAGAATAGGTGGCAACAGAAAAATGTGAGTCACCATAGTAAATATGATAAAGTCTGTCGGGAAAATCTATGGTATTACTTGTATCAGTTTCTCCATACATGACTATCAAAACCTACTCAGGAAAAACAAAAACTATAGAAAACAAGGGGGCATGTAGAAGAAGTAGAAACACCTTTCGATATTTTGTTTTAATTATCTGAGCACTTCTTATGATTATAAATTCCAGTATTCTTAGCATGATGGAAATAAAAGTTACTCATCTCACTGTATATATGACTTCGTATTATCTATGACTAAACGCCTGATGACTGTGTGAAAAATAACACGTATTTACTATTAGGCTGAAACAGTACATACCAAAATATATTCTCAAGTACTGGTACAGCATTTGTGAATCTTCAGCTTTAAGTTACGTGCAGATATCCAGAAATGAGTTAACTATGAGTGGGATTACCTCAGTCAGTTATGCTTTACAGTTCAATATGCAATCATTACCCATATGACTTTTATTTAAATGTAAGTTTCCACTATAAACAGATCATTACCTTCTTTTCCTGCCATCAGAACTGACTTGTATTTCATTTACTATGTTTATGCAGGTAGATTGCATTAATAAAGCCTACTAATAATTTTTGTCTTTGAGATAAACATTGTAGTTATTTATGGTGATATAACAATTATTTTAAATGAGTGATATTCGTGCGAAACAGTATCTTCCAATTCCTGACTGTTCAAAACTGATTTGAAATAAAGTCAGCATTCTGGGACAGTGTACACAAAGGTCAGTGGCAAAGTTTAGCTGCTATTTTATGAATCTTTGAAAAGACTGCATCACAAAGCTACATATCTTGGCCAATGTTTTTCCATCTCTATGTCTAGTCTACATCTCTTATTTTAAACTGCTAAATGAATATTCTATGCAACTTTTAAGCAAAAAAGTGATGTAAACAGTAGCATCTCTTACAGAATTTATAGATACAATATTAGTAGTAGTTATGAAGTTATAACCAGTATTGTGCAGGATGGTAGAATACATCACATTCTATTGCCAAGTGTGATGCAGTACTAAAACAAATTCAGAAATTGAATAGCCAAGGCATGTAAAAAAGGTATAAAGTAACTATTCAGCCCCTGTGATAGTCAGGTGGTGTTCTGTTTCCCTGCTGTGGCATGCATATGGAATAGGTTCATTGACTTCATTCCCTGTCTGATACTCTCTCTCACTATCTTATTTATGTTTGTAGAGGGCCAAAGCTTATCCTGCCACTCAAGAGCTGTAAATGTCTCATCTCATCTCATGTAGACTCCAGTCTGTTGCAGAACTAAACCATACGCACACCTTCAGCCACTTCAAGACTTTGTCAGCTCACCACTGACATCTTTTGGATATGAGAGGAAACCTGAAATCATACAAAGACAAGGGCAACATGTATACTCCAAACAAAAAGTACCCCAGCTGGGAACCAAAGTGGAGAATCAAGCACTGCAAGGCAACAACACCAATACCACTTTATCATATTATAAAGACAACAATAACAATGCCACATTACCATATGAAGACAACAATACCAATACTATGTTATCATATTATAAAGACAACAAAACCAATACTATGTTACTATATTATAAAGACAACAATACCAGTACTATGTTACCATATTATAAAGACAACAATACCAATACTATGTTACCATATTATAAAGACAATACCAGTACTATGTTACCATATTATAAAGACAACAAAACCAATACTATGTTACCATATTATAAAGACAACAATACCAGTACTATGTTACTATATTATAAAGACAACAATACCAGTACTATGTTACCATATTATAAAGACAACAATACCAATGCTATGTTATCATATTATAAAGACAACAATACCAATACTATGTTACCATATTATAAAGGACAACAATACCAGTACTATGTTACTATATTATAAAGACAACAATACCAGTACTATGTTACCATATTATAAAGACAGCAATACCAATACTATGTTACCATATTATAAAGACAACAATACCAATACTATGTTATCATATTATAAAGACACCAATACCAATACTATATTACCATATTATAAAGGACAACAATACCAGTACTATGTTACTATATTATAAAGACAACAATACCAGTACTATGTTACCATATTATAAAGACAGCAATACCAATACTATGTTACCATATTATAAAGACAACAATACCAATACTATGTTACCATATTATAAAGACAACAATACCAATACTATGTTACCATAATATAAAGACAATACCAATACTATGATACCATATTATAAAGACAACAATAACAATACCAATACTATGTTACCATATTATAAAGACAACAATACCAGTACCAATTTATCCTATAATAAAGAAAGTTAAAATGGGTTACATATTACAGATCAAATGTAAGTCCTCAAGTGTTGCTTTCTTTGGTAGATCAGCAGCAAACTAGCTAGTGAATGCCGCTGAGCTGCATTTTTCAAACTGGACAGCGCATTGTAAAATGTGAACCCTCCATCAAGGTCACTGCAAGGAGGAACATGTCTCTTTAACCCTTGGTTTCTGTGAAGTTGGAGCTGAGTATATTAAATAGCAGATGTAAGGAGCCTAGCATGGGTAAGTAGAGCTTTGTCTCCTAAAATGGAATTTCAGTGAAAATAGTCCTGCTTCCAACAGAGCTGCTTTCACATGCTGCATTTACTTTTTCATACTTTTGGCAAGGTGGTTACTGTTTCCCTTGTTTGTGACAGCACAATGTTTATTGTTGCATTATGAATTTAATCAAAAGTACTCCTAAAGATGTGCTAGGCCTTGTAGACAGTATTTTTTGTTAGCAGTGGGAACTATTTATTTATTATTTATTTATTGACATTTGTTAACCGGGTTAGTCCAACTGGGATTTTGACCCATTTTCAGTGGAGACCCAAGGAGAAAAGCTCCAGAAAGTACAATATATAATTACAGTAAGAAAACAAGTACTACAAACTATAATAGTAAGAAATAAACAACTACATGTGAAGATTACAATTGAAAAAAAAAATAAATTGAATTTTTTTTTTCTTCTCAGAGCAAATTCTTTGTTACTGTACAATGAGGGAGAGTTGAGAGTGTGAGTAGGATCAACTGAGAGTGATGTGAGTGTGGGGGGAGGGGAGAGCTATGTAGGGTCATAGCAGGGACAGATTCTGGAGTTGAGTAAATGTGTCTTAAGTTCTTTTTTAAATAGTGGAGTGTGAGAGAGCGTATGTCCAGGGGACGTTTATTCCAAGCTTGGGCCACAGAGTGTTTGTAGAGTTGCTTACCTACTGACTTATTAGGGTGGTATATATTGAGCAATTGCTGATTTGAGGTGCGGAGAGATTGAGAAGGGGTATAGATAGAGACTAGGAGAGATAAAGATGGACAGCAGGAGGGTTTAAAGAGCATAGAGTGTAGCATGTGAAATTAGTAGAGATGTAGTAGTTTTGGGAGTTCCAGCCATTGTAGAGACTTTAAGGCAATACAGTGGTGCGTGTTGTTTGGGGAGTTAGTGATGAATCTGGCTATTTTGTGATTGGTTTGTTGGAGTTTGTTCAAGGTAGTTTGAATATTTGTGAGAACTGGGGCGGCATAGAGGAAAGAGAGGAGGAGAAGTGCTTGTCCTAGAGTGAGTCTAGCCTCAGGAGCGAGGTATTTTATGTTCCGGTATAAGACTATTAATCATTTGTTGGTTTGTATTGATAATTTTTCTTTAATGATATATTAAATGCATTTCTCAATAAGAGTTGTTCATTTTTGAAAGTAACCAACAATGTGTACAACCTTCTGAGTGAACAGACAGCACAGAAATAACTCACACCTTCTTCTTCCTAATTTTAGGTTTCCTACTAATATTCTTGCAACTTTAAGGGGGATTCATAAAGGCTACCACAAAGTACGGACTATGTGTACATTTAGTGTCTTTCTGAATGTCTAGAAGAGACAAGTAATATGGTAGGGATGTTCTTACACTTAGTGTAGGCATTAATACATCTGTCCTATGATCAGTTGGATTATTGTTTTCTAGATGAGGTGTATGAACTTCATTTTGTAGAGTATATACTCCCAGACAATCTCCTTATATGGGTTTAGTCTGCTTTTCCCCTACATTAACACCATAAAGAGGTAACACCACTGTAGTACCATTAACTGTTTTCAAAGAAGAAACAAAACTGTTCTGTTTACGAAGACTGTGTAGCTGTTAAAATATATGCCTTGTAAACTACCTTTTTTATTTTACTATCTGCTCTTGTTAGGAAACATTTGGCAATGCAATTAATTTAAAATTGTTGAAGCAAGTTGGTTTTCTTTTTTATGTTTGATATTCTTCTGTTTATTGGAGTTTTTAACATCTTTTCTGTAAAATTTAAATTTAATTTTTTCTGTCATTTACCATATTTTCTGGGCATAGTCTACAAGTTTGAAACTATAGGACATGCTTTTTATTCATGCCACTGTACTCCAGTTTTCCATTTTTGACTGTTTAAGGTCTAAAGGTATGTCTTTAATCATTCACCTAACCCTACTTAGAATATAGAAAGTCTGCAAATGGAGAGTGTATACTAGATATATCTTTTGGTAAGTATAGATGGATTTACAAATCACAAAGAATTTACTTTAGACACAGTGCTACATCTTTAATCACCACATAATTGTTTTTTGTATCATCACAGATAGTGTACATAAATGATGTTTAGGAGTTTATAAAGCCGCGGTGGTACAGCGGTAGCATTGTTGCCTCACAGCAAGAGGTTCTCCTGTTCAATTCTTGGCTGGAGTGCCTTCTGTGTGGAGTCTGCATGTCCTCCCTGCGGTCAAGTGGCCTCCGAAAGACATGCGTGAATGGGTATGCCTTCACTGAAGGTTGGGCGTCGGGCTGGCAACTCAGCACCATAAAAATCCACTGCCAATCATTAGCAGACCAGGGTTCCGCTGTGGCAACCCCTAACTGGGAAAAGACAAACGTCACTCTGGTATTTTATGTTCTAGAAGTGAAATTTTCCCACAGAAATAGGCTTCTTACAAACTCTGAAGTATGTGTCTGATTAACATACAATGGAGTCTCTAAATACTAAGATGTTTTGGGATTGCCAGGTGAGCCAAGCCCCTAATATTTTCTTATTATGGTCTCTCTCCTCCTGCCATGGTATGGTAATTTTATATATCTGTTTTAACTGTACTCTGTAGGAAAACAGAGTATTATGTCACATGTATGACCTGAAACTCTGACTTTGAGTTTGTGGCTTCTTCAGATCCAGCTTGAGACTTTTGTGGGTGTAGTCTTTAGAATGTGGGAATATGTAGAAGTGTGTGTGTGTATGTGCACGTATGTAGAGGTGTGTGTGTGTGTGTATGTGCACGTGTGTGCATGTGTGTGTATGTGTGTGCGCATGCATATGTGTGTGTGCGCGTGTGTGTGTGCATGTGCACACACACGCGCACACACACGTGTGTGCGCGTGTGTGTGTGCATGCACCCTTACATGGTAATTTTGATGATGAGAGTATAGCTAACCTCAATATTTTAGTCATATTGATACCTCTCAGTTGCACATATTTAAATTATCAAAAGCATTGCATTATCTGTGAGCATAAATGTTAATGCTGTTAGGTTATTATCCCTTTTGTGGAGTAGTTCTCATAAACATCAGCTGTAGAAAATTACAAGACCTTATAGTATGGAGGGGCATGATCTAAATGTCTATGTACAGAAACAGAATTTGGTCCCCTTTGCAGTGTGGTTTGGTTTTGGTACATAGTTTCCCAGCAAGACATTAGTTTGGATGGGCATGCCTCATTTTAATTTATATTTAAGTTCTTAAGAGGTGACACATTGTCTAGGGTTATTGTTTAGACATCTAAAAGTCAATTTTGCAATGATAAGTGCCGAGGTAAAATACTTGAATATATGAGATAGAAACCAAAAGCCAAATTGCAGTTATTTTGAAAGTAAAATAAATGTACCTTAATTTGTTTTCTTCAGTAAGATAATTTTAACATGTTAAATATGACTAGAACATACCATTTTAATTATTTTTTTTATTTTTTTTCCCCAAAGGAACATGTCTTCAGATCCCTGTACAATTTGTGTATTTTGACCATCTCCAAATTTGCTGTTGCATGGTGCGTCTGGTAGCTGTGCTCACACATATAATTGTACTGATCCAGGCAGGAAATCAAAGTCTCTAAGTTTATTGGCTGTTCAGATAATAGTAAATAACTGAAGACAAAAACTGCTAGGAACCACCACGAACAAGGTATAAATCTGTTTATTGATAAAAACGAGCGCTTTCAAGCACACAGGTGCGCTTCATCAGGTTACAATCTTCACAAAAAAGCTAACTACTTATATACAAAAAAGTCATCACCAATTATGCAATTAATTAATGGATAATCCAAATAATTAGTGATTGCAAATACACAGCTTCTCTTAATAAACACAATAGAATAAAACGCTCCTAGTCTTTACATTAAAATATTAAAACATATAGCTTCTGATTGCATGATATAATATAAATCATCAGCAACATAGACTCTACAAACCATATTTAAAACCATTCACATTTGCAGTGTTTCTTGATATCCATATTGGGCTATGTTCCTTTAAACAGCCCAAGCTTATTACATCGAATTAGATCAAATAAAAAGAATGTTTCCCGTTGTGACTCATTGTCGCTCAAGGGCTACACCCATTAGAACAACCATATATACTAATACGATACTAAAAAATGTAATCTAGCGTATTTATCCTTATTAAAATATTAAGTTAGAAACATTTTTTCATGTTAGCTAGATATAAACATTCAATAAACCTCATTCCCAGATGCCTGATACTTATGAATCAGCTATAGACAACCATAAAATGTACTATATATAGTCCAGGAGGTGCCCAGCAACCATCATAGCAGTACTAAAGCGAAGAACTCCAAACGAAGTTCCCATCATATGCATATTTCATGGTATTTATATTTTAAGAGTGCATTTACCAGCTACTTGTGTGTGTTGTGCGTTACCAGCTAGAGGCAAATAATGCAATTCACTAGCAAACGCTGACATAATTACTCAAGCTATTATAAATGTAAGACATATATCATATAGACCCTACGATTATTTAGATGTAAGTTTATAAGACTCGCATCTTGGCACTATATTGATGTATAATTCAAGGAATTCATTATATAATAAGTCACAACATAAACAATTATTATTAACAAGTATGCCAAGGATATTATCCAGAGTAATAATGCTGCAATTGAATTAATAAAAGATATAGGTATACACCTGAAAATGACACAATAACAGTATATAATAATTATAATGGTTATAATAAATCAACATATAAACAGTTATAGGTGTGGATGGTCCTTATGTCATGAGGATCCTAAAAGGGCAGGGCGAATGCTGACTGCAGTATTAAGCCCAGGTGGTATATGTGCCTTTAGTCTTAAAATCCACCTTAGCTCAAACATCTCTATCGTACCTATATGGTCACCTTCTCTCCTATTTGGGTTTATAACTTGCAGTACCTGAAAACTAAAACTATGCTGAGGTCTATCACAGCAATGCATAGCCAAAGCATTAGTAGGATTATTCTTTCTTATGTCATAGACATGATTGTAGACCCGATCTCTGAGCCTACGTGATGTCATACCTACATAATAGCCATTGCATTGATTACAGGTAGCAAGATAAACAACATTCTGTGTATTGCATATAGCATGAAAAGTAGGCTTAAAGGTTATGTTAATACCTGGGATCTTAAAACCTTGTGTTTTGTTGATGTATTTACATAATGAACATCTACCACATGCATAGGTTCCTGTCTTTATGTAAGCTCTTATGTCAACAGAGACTATGTCCAATTTTTCTTTACAAAGTAGTCTTTTTAAATTCATGCAATTATTAAACCTAAAGGTGGGTTTTTCCCCAATCAATTGTGAAAGTAGTGGATCTGAAAGCAGAATTTTCCAATTCCCCCTAACTATCTTAGTTAAATGCTCAACATCACTAGTATACTTGATGTCATACATAATATTCTTACCAATCTCTCTTCTATATGAGGCTTGGCCTGATTTTATCCAGTGTGTTGAGGTCTCTAAGAGGGATTCAGTTACATCATTAATCAACTCTATGGGGTATCCTCTATCTATAAAGTATTGTTTTTGATATCCAATCAACTCTGTAGCATCCAACTTATTGCTACATATTTTTAGTATTCTATTCATCTGGCCTTTTACAATGTTACGGAACACGTGGCGTGGATGTAAACTGTCATAGTGGAGGATACTATTCCTCCAACATGACTTCCTGTACAAGGTGGTAATTAAGTCATTGTTGTTTCCTTTTGTAAGGGTAATGTCCAAAAAATTAGCATCACTAAGGAACATTCATAGGTGAAACTAAAACATGAAGTAGTAGTATTCATAAAACAAATGAAGTCCTTCAGTGTGTCCATGTCTCCATTCCAGAGCATCAGGACGTCATCCACAAAGCGTCTATATAGGATCACGTTACTAAACCTAGGGTCACTAAAGATATTCTCTTTTTCCCATCTGTAGACCACTAAATTAGCATAAGCATTGGCACAGGGAGTGCCCATGGCTACTCCCCATGTCTGCGCATATACATTGTGGTCAAACAGAAAAACATTATTTTTTAGGACCAAGTCCAACAAGCAACAAATGTTCATGATCTCATTATTATCCATGGTTCCTAGTTCAGTCAGATGAAACCTCACTGCATCAAGGCCGTAATCATTAGGAATACTGGTAAACAGACTTTTTATGTCCAATGTAACCAGTAAAGTATCAGCATTGATGCTATTTTTTACCAGATTTTGTTTAAGGTCATTTAAGAGCTCATAGGAATCCTTTAAGATGGTAGGGATTTCTTTCACCATTATGCCAAGCTTTGATTGTACATATAAAGAGGCATTCTCGGTGACCCAGTGGTTGCCTGACACTATGGGACGTAATGGAGGACGCAACCTCTCAGTTGCACATATTTAAATTATCAAAAGCATTGCATTATCTGTGAGCATAAATGTTAATGCTGTTAGGTTATTATCCCTTTTGTGGAGTAGTTCTCATAAACATCAGCTGTAGAAAATTACAAGACCTTATAGTATGGAGGGGCATGATCTAAATGTCTATGTACAGAAACAGAATTTGGTCCCCTTTGCAGTGTGGTTTGGTTTTGGTACATAGTTTCCCAGCAAGACATTAGTTTGGATGGGCATGCCTCATTTTAATTTATATTTAAGTTCTTAAGAGGTGACACATTGTCTAGGGTTATTGTTTAGACATCTAAAAGTCAATTTTGCAATGATAAGTGCCGAGGTAAAATACTTGAATATATGAGATAGAAACCAAAAGCCAAATTGCAGTTATTTTGAAAGTAAAATAAATGTACCTTAATTTGTTTTCTTCAGTAAGATAATTTTAACATGTTAAATATGACTAGAACGTACCATTTTAATTATTTTTTTTATTTTTTTTCCCCAAATGAACATGTCTTCAGATCCCTGTACAATTTGTGTATTTTGACCATCTCCAAATTTGCCGTTGCATGGTGCGTCTGGTAGCTGTGCTCACACATATAATTGTACTGATCCAGGCAGGAAATCAAAGTCTCTAAGTTTATTGGCTGTTCAGATAATAGTAAATAAAGAAGAGTTTCAAGGAAGAGTAATATGTTATTGTTTGTGATGATTATATTTTTAATAAAAGGGCTATGATTAATGTATTTTTCAATAAAAGGACTTTTTTTAGCAAATGCCCCTCAATGTTTTGGCATAAAATTGAAAATAATGTTGTCAATTAACTCCAGATCTCTGTAACCATTGTGAAAAACAAAATATAAAAAGAACATTGAGAATTCTGAACACCGTCTTATGTTATTTGGGAAAGATGGTCAAGGAAAGTGACAATACTGTGTTTGGGAGGTCCTGGTTTAGTCCCATGATCCAGCTCTGTCTATAATATTTTAATCTACAAAGAACATCTTCATTGTCCACAAAATACTGTTGGTCCAGCAATGTATTGCAGATGCATATAAAAATGCAGTCTTGCTCAGAATGCCATGATAATAAAAATCCCCCAGCCTCCCAATTTGAAAGTTAAACTCCTTACAAAACACTACCTAACCAAGACAACTGATGACATATTTTGAGAGTTTCTACCCCACAACTCAGCCTTCATGCTCCTTTGAATTCTTTATGTAGTCAATTCCATGGTCACAATAAGTATCAGGACTTGCAGAAGCACCTGCACTCTCTTCCATTGCAAATTTCAAAGGCTACATAGTGAACTGTCAGTCTCACTTACTGAAGTTGTACACTATTGTTCATGTCTTTTTTTCTATTCTAGGTAACTTGAGCATTCATTTAAGATAGGCATACTAACATAATTCAAGTGAATTTTCTCAGTTATGACTATAGCTCTTCAAATAACTACACATCATTTGGTGTATTTACACCGACCTTATATGACAAGTACTTTTAAAACAGTGAATGCAATTACATCATGCATGCTATTTTCAAGATGCATACGTTGTTGTCTTTGTGTCTTTCGTCTTTTCCCGGTTAGGGGTCGCCACAGCGGAGCTCCGGTCTGCTAATGATTGGTAGTTGATTTTTATGTGCCGAGTTACCAGCCCTGACGCACAACCTTCAATGAAGGTAGACCCATTCACGCATGTCTCCACACAGAAGACGCTCTAGCTGAGAATCGAACCTGTGAGCATAATATATTTGGTGGTGAGTTTCTGTAAAAGAAGAAGTTTGTGATGAATCATTGGGGGAATACTCATTCTGTTTTGTTGTGTTTTGGTGCAAATATGAATGTGAACACTTCTTGGTTTCCAGCATTACAACTATTATTCCACTATTTCATCTGTTTTGCTTTTTTATGCCTTTGGTGTGATACTCAGTTCAGTTTTCATTTTGTCATAAATTTGGATTTGCACATTGTCTGGGTCATCAGTTTTCCCACTGTTATTCCATTTTGCTGAGATTTTATTCAACTTGGATTTTTTTTTTTTGGATATTAAGAGTGTTGTAAAAATGTTTATTCTTTAGGACTGCTCCTGCAATTAACTGTATCTGAAGATGTTTGAACCTTACAGCTATTTAATAATTAACAGCTTTTG
The DNA here is from genome assembly GCF_019279795.1 of Protopterus annectens. Classification (NCBI taxonomy): domain Eukaryota; kingdom Metazoa; phylum Chordata; order Ceratodontiformes; family Protopteridae; genus Protopterus; species Protopterus annectens. The sequence continues at coordinate 1,172,535,242 of NC_056733.1, read as the reverse complement.
GGGGCATTATTATTTTAATCTTGGTGTTCCTGATTATTTTTTCTACAGATTTTTATCACAGTTATTCTTTTTTGAATAGTTCAATTTTCTATATGCATTTCTCATTTTTTTTTATTTTTGTAAAAATTGTTCTTGCTAAAAACACTAACAAACTTGAGGTTGAAACTTAATTGAAAAGGATATGGGTGCCTTGTGCAAGTGAACTGACGAACGTGCAACTAAAGTCTCTAACTCATGGCATGGAAGACAATATAAGAATAACAGAACAGAAAGGTTATAGAAATAATACAAGTTAACACATGACCACAAAACAGGTCCAGATGACTAGAACGAACAAATGAGCAACAAAGAACTGCAACCAGTATACTAACTGAGGCCATAGCCATCGAAAGAGAAAATAAGGCAAAGAATAAGATTTGCAGGATGTGTGGTACTATGGACCATTATTCAAAAAAAGTAATCTGATAGTCTGTTTTGTTTCTTTTTTCTGTTAATGTTCATCTATTGTCAGTTATATTAAGTTTTAAAAAGTTTGAGAACACTGTTGAACTAACTACTGTTAATGTCGTGCAAAGAAAGTCAGAATCAGGGGCTGTGAAACGACAGTATGACAATGTCTGAAGATACATCTTGAGGTGAAGCTTGGTCAGAAATAAAATTTACATAAATTGTTAATCTGTTGTATTCAAACTTGATGCAAGAGCAGAATATAACTATGTGCGTGAATACATTCAGAAGTATGGCATTAAATTACAAGATAAATTAGCTCGTATATATAATTTTCTTATTCAGGACATAAGCTTGAAGCTTTCATATCTGATCCGTCTGAACTGTGCTTATAAAAATAAAATATGCTTATAGTTCTTTTGAATAGCAGCTCAGCAGTCACAATTATTTTAATATACATGGTAAAGATATCAGTGTGTCTATGGGCATGATTAAAAGAATGCACGCCGTAGACAGAGAAATGATTACAGAAACACAAACTATATTTATCTTACATATTTTATGAGCAGAATTCAAAGATCAGCATGTAATCATTCTAATGAGCAGTACAAGGAGTGTGTATGTTAGCATAATTTGTATGCTTAACAGAAGCACACATGACACTTGAACAGGCAGCTAGTATGTGAGTGCAATACTAGCCCAAAAAGTACAGTTGTGTCTTTTCCCAGTTAGGGGTCGCAACAGCAGAACTCCGGTCCGCTAATGATTGGCAGTAGATTTTTACATGCTGAGTCGCCAGCCCTGATGCACAACCTTCAACGAAGGTATGTCCATTCACGCATGTCTCCACACAGAAGATGCTCTAGCTGAGAATCAAACAGGACAACGTCTTACTGTGAGGCGAGAATGCTACCGCAGCACCACCACCGCGGTAGGCCCAAAAAGTACAGTAATAATTAAAATTAGATAGAAAAGTCTCTGGACTGAATACAAGACTGAATTCTGATGTTTCTTCTCACAAATTGTGTAGAGAAAATAAAGAAAGCAGAACACATTCTGTTTTATCAACATCATTGCACATGCAGTAGCACAATAAACAATGCACTGAAAGTAATATTCTAGCTTTCTATCCTGTTCTTGTTTTGAGGGCATGGTTTGCTCAAAGATAACATATCACATTAAAAATCACCAGAAGCTGTTCAACTGCTGTATCCACCATGCAGAGTACCTGTAGCACTGAGTGGAAAGACAGAGGAAGTGCTTAAGCTATTTCACAGATTAGATATGATTGTTACATGGACTGATGCTTTACAATGGATTAATAGCATGTCACATTTTGTGGTAAGGCAACATTTAGAATCTTGTAGACTCATAAAATGGGTCCAAATATTGGTCCTGTGGGAACATTAAGTAATTGCTACTATTCCTAATGCTAAATTATTTTCAATGACTGATACAAATCAGGGATTCTGACAAATTTACATTTGATAAAGTAAGGTTCCTTATGAAAAGAATACATGACTTAAACAACCTGTCCTATGTGAACTGCCTCAAAGCCCTATCTCTGTATACTGTCTCTTATAGATTGCTGAGGGGTGATCTACGCCTGGCCTACAAAATATCCCATGGTTCTGCTCTGATGGACCTGTTACACATCCATAAAACAAATGGAATCTGAATTAGCCAATCTAGGGACCTAAATCTCATCTGAAACATAAATAAGGCATGGTGTAGGGACAAGCATTTGTCTCAGAGACTCCCTGTTCTCTGGAACAAGCTTCCCATCCATGTGAAGCAGAGTTCTTCCCTAACTCAATTCAAGTATAACTTGGAACAGTGGATTGAGAATTGTAAATTTACTCCTGATATGACATCTATGTCTCTAGTAGACAGAGGCAGCCTATAAATGTCTATAAATGCTTGACCACGCATGCCAAAGTCTAGGTATACCCCTTAAAATAACCCTAGGGAATCAAAACATGTCAGATACATTTAAGAATCATGGCTAGGCTTAAAAAGCCCACCCAGTAATCACCTATGAACCTATGTACCCTTTAATACCCTACTTGGCAGGTATGCATTTCTGAGATTAACACTCAGTATCTCTTTGATTCCAGAGGTGTTTCAAAGATCTGTAGCTGATATGATTTAGAGCCGTCTCTCTCATAAACAATGATAAAAACAGAGTACTACCCTGTCCTAGGTACATTTTAAAACTTCTCTAAGACTAACTTCTGACATCTGAGTGATTCCCTGGCTAGAATGGAATCTCACCACCAGTTCAGGAAAGCCCTGCTGTTTATGTGAACGTATACAGTTTTAACCATTGCATACACAACTGCATAGAAGATTCAGTACTCAAAGAAAGCAAGTGGAGACTGAACCCTAAAAACTGCCCTGGTAGAATCACAGCATAAATAAGGTTCATAACAAAAAGGAAGACAATAATAGCCACAAATAAGAGTATAATAATCAAATTAAAAAAGGAACACAGGAACATAATAAAACTATCAAAGCCATACCTGAGGAAACAGTAGCAACCCAAGCCAAAGATAATCACAAAGCCTTCTTCAGCTGTGCCCACACTCTTAAGGGCAATGCACAACAGTGTGCTGAGCGAATTGTAAATGGCATCACCTATACAGAAGCAGTGGCTATAGAAACCTACTAGCTGACAAATTCAACTCAAATTTCACCCCCACCCCTGGTAATACCAAGAAACCACACAACTGCAGTTATCACACAGGACCAAGTTCTGGAAGCACTCTCAAAGGCCAAAGGTATGGCTTCTACAGGACCTTACAAAATCCCAGGATGCATCCTGAATAGTATTAAATAAAATATTTCTATGCTCCGATCAACACTTTTCAATCTCATCCTTTAAGCTATCCTCATACTAAGTGAATAGATGACAGCAACAGTCACCCCACTACATAAGGGAGGCCATCCACCAACCTGGGCAATTATCATCCTATAAGTCTGACCAGCCTCATATTTAAAGCCACGGAAAAACTTATTATGGAAATAGTCAGTAAGAACATAAGAAACTTAAGAAAAGAATAAGAAACTTTCAAATGTTAGAACCATCACAGTTTGATTTTGTAATGGGCAAGTCATACCTATTCAGCATAGTAGATTTTTTCAAAAAAGCCACCAAAGCAATGGATTACAGGAAGACGATACACATTGCCTACCTTGACACTATATCCCACTTTAGGATTGTGGAGTAACTTGACTAATAAGAAATAAACCCCCAACATCACCCGATGAGCGGAAGTTATGTCACAGATAGGACACAGAAGTCAGGACTAGGTTTGCCACCTTGACAAAAAGACTTGCCATGATTGGGTTCCTATGGGGCTCTGTTCTTGGGCTGTTCTTACTTGGAATCTAATTCTTAGAAGTCAAAACAAATGTCAAAGGCCTATGGGTTGACCAAGTTTATGCTTGACTGAAAGCTGTAAGCAGTCATTCAATGTGTCAATGACTTAGAGATCCTATAGAAGGGCTTAACCCAAACAAATAGCTAGTGTCAGAGTCATGGACTAAAACTAAATGCTAGAAAGTCTATTACTGTGTCCTTTGTTAAACTAAATACCCATGGGAATTCTTACAATGACAATATGCTCCTAAGAGTACACCCACTAGTCAGGGATTTGGGCACTTACATTGACAGTGAGCCAGCTTTTGGCCAACATGTGCCCACTGTTGTGATAAAGGGATAGTATCCAAGTCCAAAGAGGAGTGTGTTTCACTTTCACAGCTCTTATTAGGCCCATCATATAGTACAATACCTCTTTTGGTATGTATCTGTCCAGACACTTGCAACAGCAGCAGCATCCACTGGGGGTCTTTATAAAGAATAATGGGAATAAGGCACATGACCTATATGGACCACCTCAGTGCCTTGTCATTATACTCTGTCTCAGACAGGCTAGTAAGAGGCGACTGATGCCTGGTTTATATGGCATCCACAAGTCCAGCACTAATGGACCTACTGCATATATGCAAGTCAAATCAGAAATACCAGGCCCAGAGACTTCAACTTTTTCTACAACATAAACATAATGGTCTGGAGGGACAGGTTCATATAACAGACTCCCCATATATGTAAACAAAGCCCCTCCATGACCCTGTTTCAGTGTAATTTGGGCCAATGGATAGGAAATAGGACATTTACCCCAGGACTGACCTCCATCATCATAACGGACAGAGGCAGTGCATAACACCCTACTTTTACAGTAGGGACAACTAATACATGGAAGGGATGGATTAAAACTGCTGGTGAAGATGGAGACCTGTGGATACTGTTGAGCAACATGTAAACAGTAAAGAAATTATCTGCTGTTGTAATTTTGAAGGCCTACTTGAATTTCCAGGAGGAATGTGCACACAACTGGGAGAGGAATGGGCATGAAGAAAATAGTATATATGATAACTGGATGAAGAATTTATCATATAACATGAAAATGTAGGGCAAATATTCATAACAACAGGGTACAAAGCATAGACAGAGAAACAGACACATAAGCATAACTATGTATATGTATATATGCATAAATAAAATGCAGATTAAGAAACAGACCCTAATAAACATTTTGCAGAGTATGGATTAGCAGTGTTCTGCTCAAGATTTGCCCCATATGGACTTTTCATAAATGCAGGTATTTTTAAATGGGGAAAAACACATTCATTATTAGCTTCAGAAAATGTGTATGGCTAGAATTGTTTTGGCAAATGCACAATAATTTAAAGTATGTGACACTTCCCAATTTTTGCTTTTCATGACTGACTTATCTTTCATTCACACAGGTATTGGTATTATTTATGAATGACAGAGACCAGCTGAATTGTGTTGTTTGCTGAATTTTTAAGAAATGCATGGTACAAAGTTTAAACTTTTCCCAGTAGTTTGAGAATATAGGAAAGCTGTTGTCAGTTTGATGTAAAACGTTGTTTTAGAAAATATGCATATCCTGTTCAACGAGGGATTCAGTAGTTGTGGTATGGTAGAATGCATCCACGGTGGACCAGTAGGACATATAGGAAAGGATTTTGAGAATTCTATTCAGTTTAATTTCTTCTAATAAAGAAATGGCCTGCTTATGCTTGATACCTGCAGGAAAAAATAACCTTAGATGAATTAATAAAAACGGACAATATAAGAGCAGATAACATGAACAGGGGACAGAAGAAATGAGAGAATATGAGGGGAAGAAAAATCACATAGCTGAAAACTTACATAATACGAAGGCATCAAAAGGTAAAGGCAAACAAGTTTTAATCTGTACAAGGAAGGATATGAAAAGAAAAAGATTTCAATATGTGCCACTATACTTAGGTAGTCTTTGAGATGTAAAGAAGATAGGCCCTATAGAGAACTGCAGTGATTAATATGTCTGATACAGGAATATAAAATAAACACGTGAAAACATTTTTACATTCTAAGGCAGGAATAAAAAAAAGCAGTCTTTTGCAGCAAAGATGTTGATGAGGCAGGGTAACAGAAGTACTGAAGACTGCAGTAAGGCAGGTATACAGAAAGGTGGACATGGATCCTTCTAGAAAAAGTGGGCAATTAAAGGGGCACTACTTGCATTTTGTTATAATTGACTAAAATTAAGGTGAAAAGTTATAATCATTCTAGAGTGAATATTCAATTGAATGTATTTTGTTGGTAAAAATTTAAATATGTGTTATCAAGTGCTTATTGCCTGGGAAACAAAACAGGGTAAGGAAGTATGGAGTCAAATTAGGCATTATTATAGATTGGGGACCTACAGATGGGTGGCAATTGCACTATAACTGTGCAAATTATATGTCAGTGTTTTATTGTATAAGAACAGTTGCACAAACAGTAATGCCTTAATCATATTTTTGTAGCATTTGGCTTTTTCTTCATTTTATTAAATGTTATGATCAGGTTGATGTGTTGTCTTCCTTTGTCTTTTGACATAACATGTAATATTTTGGCTTAATAAAAAATAAATATGTGTTGACTCTAAAAGAAGGAGAGAACAGTAAAACAGAACAAAAGCATTTTTGTGTGTCAGAGAAGTAAGTTACGTGCAACTGATTTTAATGCAGCGAGAGTAATTACAGAAAATATATATTGTCACAGTGTATTTTAAAGTGATAAAGACAAGCTGACAAACTAAATTAAAATCAGTATAAGATTTCATTCTTACATTTTCCTGTACATCTGATGTTTTTTCAAATTAATAGAAGTTCATGTACTAAGTAAGGAGATTATTCGGATGCACTTCTATGAACATGGTATACGGTTAGTAAAATGGAGAAATATGAATGTAAGAGTATAAGTAGGAAGATACGAGGGCATGTGATTGTTCTTCATACTAATTTGTAGTTTATTTACATGAAACATTGATGCATAGTTGTTTTTGTCTGATATCAAAGGCAGTACGTCATCCAAAATGTTCCTTAAGATGAAAGCTCCCATGCATTTTTTTCTTGGTGGGCAAAAGATCTCCTTTCTTCTCATGAGGAACATTGTACCACAAAAACCTTGTAACTGATAAAAAAACTGTACCTGCCTCCATTAATTATTGTGGGAACATTGCTTTGCTCAATACTTATAACTAACACTAAAGTGACAATCTCATAAATGTTTTATAAGTATCAGCATTCAAGAACCTAAAGCTAATTTTTCCTGTATATTCAACACTTTAACAAAGTTGTTATAAATAAAAGCCATTAAAGTTCCATTTCCCAATGACTTTTTTAAGCAGGTATTTATGGAAAGTGACAGAGCATTGACCATTCACACACATTTTGGCAATTAAAAAATAAAAATAGATATAAATGGCAAAAATAATTATAAAAAAAGAGTTGCAAACCAAGGATGGGAGAATTATTTGGTTTTAATAGATTAAATCATCATCAGCATATTAAAAAATCAAATGACTGATTATATTACTAAGTAGGAAAAATGGCAATGTGCAATAGAAATATCTTATTTAGTTTTGTTTACTGGTATGATCTGACTGGGCCATGCAAGATCCCTTTTCAATGGATGCCTGGGGAGAAAAGCTCCTTAAACTTATTTATTATAACAATAAAAAGGAAAATATAGACTTAAAACTTATTGCAGAATCTATTGTTTAACCTGTCAGCATTCTCCTCAATTGATCAATCAGTGAATTTTATGTCCTAAACCTTTGGAAATAATCAGTAATTTCCCCTGTGCACAAAGGAGGGAAATGAAATGAACTAACAAATGACAGACCCATCTGTATATTATCTCTTCTACATAAACTACTTGAAAAGTGTGTACACTTTCAATTACTAAACTACCTTACCCATAACAACCTTCTTACACCCATTCAACATGGATTTGGGCCTGCTCATAGAATACAACTGACCTGATCTCCTTTAATGATATAATAAACAAAGCTAGGGACTCTAGACAGTTAACCTCTGTAATACTATTAGATCTGTCAAAGTCCTTTGATACGGTTTTTCATGATAAACTTCAACAGAAACTTTCTTCACTAGGATGTTCAACCCCTCCCCCCCCAACAATGGTTTAACAGCTATCTAACTAATAGACAACAATGTGTTTAACGGCAAGGATACCTGTCACAATACCAGACTAACAGAAAAGAAGTCCCACAAGGGTCCATACTTGGACCCCTCCTGTTCCTGTTCCTGTTCATCATCTTCATTAATAACTTTTGCCTCCCTACAAAGTACATTAATCCAATATGCTAACTATTCTACCATCATAACAATATATCAGACCTTCTGCAGAAAAACACAATATGCCTTTACCTCAATAGAATCCGGCTAAATAAATCACAACTAATGCTTAACCCCAACAAAACTAAACTTCTATTTTTTATTTCTAAAACATTTCCATCTCAATTTAAAATATACTCCCAAAATAAAACAGAAATCAGAGTGGTAACACATACTAAGCTACTAGGTATTACCATAGACAATAAACTCACATTTGAACAACACATGCACAATGCCATTAAAAAATCCCACTGCAAACTTGGGACACTCTATAGACACAAAATCTTCCATGAATCCTTCTACCAAAAGAATGATAGCCAGTACCTACTTGACCCCCTCTTTATTATACTGAGCTCCTGTTTTCATCAATCTGCACTTATCCCTAAAAATAAACTTCAGTCCTGCAATTACCAGATCATCAAATTTGCCACAGGCTTATCATACCACTCCCACCACTGCAAAGCCCTTACAGAACTAAACTGGCTTGAATTCCCACATCATCTTGATTATTTGCAACTATCTACTGCACATAAAATAATTTACAAACCAGATTCCTGTCCCAGTTATATTCTTACCAGAACTCTTCGTTCCCTTGACAAACAACTTATACCTGGACAGAAACCTAAAAGAAGAGCTGGCCAGTGTCTCTAGTCTTATGCTATAGCTAAACTATGGAATGCTTTACCAGAATAAATTACTAGTATAGATAACGCCAAGACATTTAAGATTACACTAAACACCCACCTTCTTAACTCACACAACTGTCCATGCACTAAAACAAATATATAACCCATACCCCACCCTATCAACCTCTCACAGTCACCTTTCTCCCAAAGCATTTATTCCATCAGTCACCTATGACTCTTTCCTTACAATTCACTCAACATGACCTCCTACTTACTTCTTATCACTCTACCGCCTACTACTTCTCACCTTAATACTCTCTTATTTTCATTTCTCCTATTCTTCCTACTTATTTCTTAACCCATCTCTTAAACAGCCAGCATCTCAGCCTTACATTCTCTACTAACCCTTTATCTTTACCACCTTCACCTTCTTCAAATACTTCACCACCTTCACCTTCTTCAAATACTTCTAAATGTATACTGTACTACTCTACTGAGCCTGCTTATGATACACCAACAAGTGTATTTCGTAGATATGTCTCTCACTTTTAGTTATTCAAATCCTAATACTGTAAATGCTATTTTTGTACCTTCATTTTAATTCATGTACTAATGATTGTAAAAAAATGTATGTCAACATATGTATACCTTAATATTTGTATACTTTCATATGTATACTTTTATATGAATGTATGTTAAATGTATTTGGGATCTTTTCTTCCCAGGCCTCCACTGAAAATGTTTTTTGACCCAGCCAGACTTTCCCAGTCACCAAATGTCAATAACTAACTAACTAATTAACTAACTAACTAAAGAACTACAGACAAATGTAAACAAATATAAGACATGGTTCTCTGCCTGACTACTGCTGATCTCTGTCTGCATTTGATTTTGGATTGGTGGTATTCCTTTAAGGCTTGATTCATTCTATTTTTGTTTCTTTTCTCTTAAATAGCATTTTGTTTTAAGTTTTTTTTTTTTTTTAGCTGAGAGTGAATAACATCCAGCTAATTAGTAGAGGAGGCGAGAAATAACATTCCTTATTTAACTGCAATTATTTAGTGGTATCTATATTTAGCTGTAGTGCTTGTATGACTTGCTGTTCTCTGCCAGACTATTGTTGATTTGATTTTTCTCTCCCACCCATCATACTGTTGTTATGCTTTTCAACTTGGTTTTACTGGAAAAGCTCACCCAGACTCTGCCACAACTTGCTGTGAGGGAAATGTTAGTTTGATTTTGCTTTCTTGTATTTTGCATTACTTTATTGCCTTCTTCTATTTGTATATTGTGATTTCTTTTCTTTACACTGTTTTACCTCTATTCTGCTTTTAATTGTGTATTAAAACTAGGAAAGAGACCACAGCCATGTCTCTTGTGAGTCACACAAAATGTTTTTCCCAACCTCCCACCCTGGTGCTGCTGTGTTCGTAAATTCAACTGTCTTTCTAGTTGCCTGTCCCTTATATTATTTTGACCACATATCTCCTTCCCTCTCCCCTTTCATTGGCTGTTTTGAGTAAGCATAACATTATCATTTTGTGAAATCATTCCAGTTCAACTATTTAAATTTCTTGGTCATCCCACTGTATTCCTGTAGAACCAGAATGCAAAATGCCCACCCCCTATCAATTTATCTTGCTCTTTTAAAATTAGTGGTTCTCTACTTAGACAGGTAAAGCTTAAGTTATCCCCTCCTTCATATCTAACTGCTTAGTTCACACTGTAGTGCTTAGGACATTAACCCATTTTTTTATTTGCATCTTATCTTTAAAATCTGCAACATCTATTGTAAGGCCACCAATTATTGGACAACCAACATTCTGCCTCTCAGCAGTTATCTTGGGATTACTGCTTCCATTTTCTCCTGGTGAGAGAGGGGCACAGGGACATTATTTCCTTGAAATGGCTGATCACCAGAAAGCCTAACAACTGCTTCATAGGTGACAGCTTGGGATTTGTGCTTATATTCTGTTCCTGGTGAAAGAAGGAGCAGAGTGTATTGATTCTTGACTGTTCCTGGTTGGGCAGTTCGTGTCTGTGCTTGACGTTCTTGATTGGTCTGGTTGCTATTCAAAAAAATTGATCAGGAAAAGGCTACAACAAGCCTAAAGACCCTTGCATCATCTGGGACAAGACTGTGGATCACCAGACTGTGGCCTGCTTCTCATCTTGGAACTGGTGCTAATGTTTTGCTTCTGGTAAGAGAAAAAGCAAAGGAGCATTATATCCCAGCAGAGTGAAGCTGTGGTGAGATCAGCACTAGTAGAAGCCAGGCAGTAGCCATTCATGTGAATCTCCTCTTTTCATCATTCTTGACAAGCTAATTCTTTGTTTTCAGTAAGTACTGCTTGATTTGTACCTAACTTCAGAATATCGGTATACATACTTCATCCTTAAATTTTTTAGGGTCTACTTATTAGTTTCCCCTCAACTATTTGACAATGCTCTGTATAGACACAAATATCTGGAGTGATATTTTTCCTATAAAAACACAATTGAAATTTCACCAATACCTAGTTGCACACAGGACGACTATTTTGCAATACTGTTCCCAGCGTTGCAAACTGGATACTCCTATAATTGCTTTATATTCACACTCTTTCTAATCAGTAAAAAAAAAGGGTCTGTGGCCATGGGTATGAACTTTCCCATTATTTCCTTTACCAACTTGGTGGATATGGACATCCTGAGGCAATTTAGAAATTGTTGCATGTTTCCTGACAACTAGTTAAGTCTCAAGCAAACTGATATGGTATGTGAGAACTATATTTACACAGTGTCACTGAAGGCAATGTTTTCCCATGAAAGTACTCCTAATGTCAATAAGGGTGTGAGTAGTATACATGCTGCATGCTGCATGCACCACATAAAATTCAAAGCAGACATATAGACCCACATATGCTGAGGCACGTAAATGCAACTTTACTAAACCACAAAGTCTTGCTAGATGAAGTGCACATAACAAATACCCTCTGCAGCCCTGAATGCACTATTTCAAAACAACACCCACATCAACACATAGAACCACATCTCACGGAACCTCTACTTCTAAGCCCATAAGGCAAGCCACTAGAAAATCCAATATTCTGGTCATTGGAGACTCCATTATGAGACACACTGATGTTCCTCTCACTAAGCTGAGTAAGGAGAAAGTCACAGTCAGTTGCTTATCAGGGTCTAGGATCCACCGCAATATGCACGCACTCAGGTCATTGGACGACAAGTACCAGTATGATTCAGCCTTAGTCCATGTGGGTGTAAATGCCCTGAGATGTACCTCTCTAGACTATATGAAGAGAGACATCATGAAGCTCTCTAAATATGTGGCCAGACTGGTATGATCCAAAATTCAAAGAGTAAGCCAGCAAACTGTGAGGCCGAAATAATATTTATTCAGTAATGCAATGCACAAACAAACCGGTTTCGGCTAGTACATAACACAGCCTTCCTCAGTGTATAGCCCCTGTCCCTGAATCTGTGAGTCATATCCTGTCTGTATTCCTGAAAGGTAGAATCATTGGAGCAAATATGTCTCATTCTACTGTATTGGGATGTTTTTGGCTATATGGGGTGGATGACAGCTGGATGCATGAAAGAGGGTGTTGTATTGGGGATACTTCCAGAACACTTCAGTACACAGAGTATGTGACATATTTGCTCCAAGGATTCTACCTTTCAGGAATACAGACAGGATCTGACTCACAGATTCAGGGACAGGGGATATCAGATGGGACATGTCCTACAGGCTAGTAATTGGGCCAATACAGTTAAGAGGGAAGATCTTTTGATATACAAACAACTTTGTCACCTATTAGGTTAGTGCACCTCCTAATTTTTGCCATGATTTTCTTCCTTCTGCTATACAGCCTACTGATGTTGTGATTCCGTCAGGGTAGATTGTTTTTTAAGTTAGGGCTGTACTTCTTCCTAATGTCCTACCAGACAGATGTTATTTTTCATTTCGTAAGGGTAGAAATCTAGCCTCATACTTTAACCATTACAAACACTCACATTCCAGGACACCAACTCAAGAAGTACAAACTACAGTAACGGGTGAGGTGCTCACAGGATGCGACCCATGTGAACTTGCACTCAAGATTTTAAGTCCAAACAATTTACAAGTAAGAACTGTGGCACAGTTTATGATATCAAAGTTTTTGCCAGTTGCAGTAGCGAATGATTGATATATTTAGCTACATGAAGCTGTGGCTCCTCCTACATATGACAAACTTCACGGCCACTTAGACTGAGAATCTCTGAACACACCAGTGACATGAGGAATAAAAAAACAAGCAGTGCTCCATATAAACATTCCATAAAACATTCATCTGCCAAGTTTAGTTTCATGGTTAGAGACATCATGAAAGGGAATAAATCCAGCAAAGCGGGGTGGCATTCCATTCTTCATACAAAGGAGAAGAAATGGATTGTTAAACTGGGTGGTTTATTTCCACCTGGATTAAATGAACAATTTTGATTACCCAATCACATACTTGAGTCAATTAAATGCATGTATAAAAGACTACTTGAAATGGATTTGATTTACATTGAGGAAGGCTGTGTTGTGTACCAGCCGAAACCGGTTTGTTTGTGCATTGCATTACTGAATAAATATTATTTCGATCTCACAGTTTGCTGGCTTACTCTTTGGATTTTGGATTCTACATTACTAAGGCCATGCAATTGCCTTTCGTCCAGGGGGAACTCTTTTGATGTAACACAGACTGGTATGAGCCTTACACTGAGCATCATTTTTCTTCTCCAGGTATGATGTCACGATATGAGCAAAAGATGTCGGAATTTAATAATTGTCTTAGTTTCTAGTGTCATTCTAAGGGGGTGCATTATTTGTTAGCATGGAAGAAGATGGCCAAAAGACTATGCTGCTTTGCCAGGGATGGTCTGCATCTCTTCCCTCTAGGCTTTGAAATATTAGCTAAAACGTGGTCTTCTCTCATAGTGCCACTTTTAGGCATTGGCAAACTAGAAGTACTTCCAACATAGGAAATCAAAACCAAGAAAATGTAAATGTATTACTGTTCAATGGTAGAACTCTAAACAAAAAGCTCCACTCCCAAGAAGCTCTCTTCACCCTAGAGAATGTTGACATCTGTGCTGTCACTGAGATATGGTTTAAAGCCACAGACAACACACAGACAGTGCAAGGTTATAATGCCTTCCACACATTTAGATCAGTTACTACACAGTCAAAGACTAAAGGTGGAGGTGACTATATTTACATTAAAAATAAATATTCCTCAAGGCTGGTCAAACAGGACAATGCACTTTAGCTACTCCATGTTCAAATCACCATAGGCAAAATTTAATACCACTTCCATGCAAGTCATAGTTCCCCCTCTTTGACTCAGGAAACCCATACCTTGTATTTAAACTTATTGGAAACTCTCACCATCCAACCCAATACCATATTCATGGGCGACTTTAATTACCCCACAATTAACTGGGAATCCTATATGACACCAAATGTACAGACACAGAGATTCCTGGATTTTGTAAACACAAGCTCCCTGGACCAAATTGTCAATACACCAAACAGGGGTACGGCCATACTGGATCTGGTCCTCACTAATATAGGAGAGCACTGCACCCCCTTAGTGTAATGCCTTCCCTGGTAAAGTCAGACAACAAAATGGTCTCCTTTGAATGAAAAAAATAAAACGGACTCCCAGCTAACACTGGAATAGTCAGGAACTACTCTAAGGCTAACTGCCTGCTATTAAGTGATAACCTGGCAACATTCCAAGCCCCCATAAACCCTAAGAACACTGCTGCCTATGCAGTACTGTGCACAGAAACCCTATACACATACATATTAATAGGTGCACAGAGGCAGCTGTACCCACCAGGAAGAAGTACAGCCCTAACTTAAAAAACAATCTACCCTGATGGAATCACAACATCAATGGGCTGTATAGCAGAAGGAAGAAAATCATGGCAAAAATTAGGAGTTGCAGCACCCAGCAGGGTAAAAGCACTGTCATCAAATTAAACAAACAACTCAGAGGACAAATAAAGTCTTCCAATGCCAAATTGCATGTAAATTTGGCCTCCCAGGTCAAGGACAACCATAAGGCATTATTTAGCTATGTCCAGAACCTCAAAGGCAATACACAATTGTGTGGAGAGCTCATTGTAAATGGAGCCACCTTTAATGACCCAGAAGATATAGCAGACCTAGTGGCTGACAAATTCAGCAACATCTTTACCCTTCTCTCCTACTCAAACTTCTCTTAGGAAATACCATCAAATATAACTCTCCCCTGCTATCACTAGGGAACAGGTCATTAATGCTCACTCTAAGGCCAAGAACCCTGCATCAGTGGGCTCAGACAATATCCCAGCATGCCTTCTAAATAGCATAAAACATCACTTATCAGGCCCTCTGGAATTGTCTCCAAACAGGCTCCATCCCTCATAAATGGAGCACAGCAACAGTCATCCGTCTGCACAAAGGTGGACCATCTACAGGCCCTGGAAACTACAGACCCATAAGCTCAGTAGTCTTATATGCAAAACTATGAAAAGAATTATCATGGAACTAATCAACAATGATATAGTAAACTTCCAGACAATGGACCAAAACTAGTTTGGTTTCATCGAGGGCAGGTTATGCCTATTCAACCTGGTTGCCTTCTTTGAGAAGGTCACCAAAGCAATGGATGAGGGCAAAATGGTTCATATTGCCTACCTTGACCTGGCCAAGGCATTTCACACAATGCCCCCTTGAGCATTGTTGACAAACTGAAGAGATTAGGTACAAACCTGTATGTCACCTGGTGGATAGCCAAATGGCTCACAGACAGGGAGGGGAAGTTAGAATTGGGGAGTCAACATCTACAAAAAAGCCAGTCACAAGTGGAATCCCTCAAGAATTGGTCCTTGGACTGATCCTTTTTGGCATGTACTTATCTGAAGTCAAAAACAATATCAGTGGTCTCTGGCTGACTAAATTTGCAGATGATTGCAAATTAGGTGCGGTCATTGAATCGAACACTGACACAAATATTCTCAAAGGGCTGACACAGCAAACAACTGGTGTGAGAGCCATAGACTAAATTCCAAGAAATGCATAATAGTATCCTTTGGGAAATTATCCACCTTTGGTAACTAACACAATCCTTAGAGTTGACCCAGTAGTCAGGGACTTAGGGACACACAGACAGTAATCTTGGCTTTGACCATCATGTGTCTACAGTAGTGAGGAATTCATTCTATGTTGTGCAACTTATAAGCAAAGGTATGACATCTAGGTCCAAGGAAGTCATTGTTCCACTGTATTCAGTATTCATCAGAACTATCACGGAGTACAATGCCCCTTTTGGTATGTACCTAATCAGTCATAGCCAACAATTGGAATGTCCACAGAGGTTCCGCACTAAAAGAATACAGGGCGTAAGTAAAATGTCCTATGCAGACCACCCGAAGGCCCTATCTCTGTATTCTGTCTCCTACAGGCTGTTGAGGGTTGATCTATGCCTGGCATACAGAGCATTGTCAGACTCCACTCTGATGGATCTCCTGCATATTCATAAAACAAACGGCACCAGAGATACCTATTTTAAAGACTAAACCTTGCCTGTGATATAAATAGGACCTGCTGCAACTATATTTATAAATTTTCCACATTTCTTGCCTTCTTATCTGATCCTTCACCTTATGTTCTTTCTTTTGTTTTTTGACACAGTCAGGTGCTATCTGATTTTTATCTACTTCTGGTTTGATTTCCATTCCCACTTGATGCCGATATGCTTCTGCTAAAATAAACAGGGAAGTCATCTTAGACTTATTCTCCTTCATGTTTCAATACTTACACTAATTTTGAGTCTTGTGAGGTCAGCAGCACGGCCGGCCTTAGGCATAGGCAAACTAGGCAACCACCTAGGGCACCGTACAGCCCTGTCACATAAAGGGCGGAATTGTATTTATTTAAATTATTTTTTTATTTTTTTTTTTTTTTGTTATCTATTCTGGGTTTGTGCTGTTCTTGGTGGTACACTGTCCGTAAAACTGAGACTGCCTGTGGCAGCCGGGAGATTCATTTTCTTTTTATTAGAAAAAAAAAAAATTTTTTTTAAGACGTTCTTTAAGAACGCCCTCCTTTTATGGCCACAGATGACGAAAACAAGTCGCAAACACCTGCTGTGCCTGTGCGAAAGATTATGTACGTCTTTGTTTTGGGGGCGCGGAATTTGATTTGCAGAAGACATTACATACTGGAGCAAGAATGGACAAGTGAGAGGTAAGGGTATGTGTGTGTATGTGTGTGTATGCGACATACACTGGATAATGCCTACACACTTATGTGACCCACTTGCTGTTCTTGACTGGACTGAACTGGAAACACTGCTTTGTACAAATTTGCTATTATGGGTCTTGCTTGTCCCTGATGAACTTTTCCATCATTTTCCACAAAAATGACATCAGAGTCAATAGTTAGTATCTGATAGTTTCTTTTCAACATTTTTGCATATGATAAGGAGAAGATTTAGATGTTTCTGATCCTGTTCTACCACTCCATGAGTGTCTCACTGGCACAGTAGTTAGCATTGCCTCCTCACTGCCCCTGGTTCTTTAGTTTAGTTCTTAGCTGGGGTGTCTTCTGTGCAGTGTTTTTACATTCTTCCTGTGTCTGTGTTGGGTTTTTGCTAGGTGCTCCAGTTTACTGTCACATCCCAAAGATGTACTGTAGGTGAAATGATATTTGTCCAGACTGGCTATAAGTATTTGTACTGCATAACAATGAGAGACTGTGTGTGGCCTTAAGTGTCTTGGACAGAATTAATTACACTGCCTTCTGCCTTGTGGGAGATGGCATAGGCTCCATACCACATGACCCTGAATTGGATTAAGATAGTAAAAGACATCATAATGACACTCTACTGTATTCTTCAGCGTTCCAATGACATTCTGAATAGCATTCAGTGTCCTATTACTAATAAAAATCAGTGACAGACACTTAAAAATGTTGATGCTTTTTTCCCTGAGGCATTTAAACAAAGCAGACTTCAATTTAGTGAAAAGATAGACTAAAAAGGCAAAAAAAAAAAGAAACAGACATTTTCTTACTAGATAAGTTATAAAATGGTGACAAATAGTACAATTTAGGAAGATAAAATTTTGGCTGTAAAGCAAAGTCAAGTCATCAGGTCAGTTTGAGGCATAATGAACTACAGACACATGCTAGTCACTTAAATTAAGCAGCAGAATTTGTACTGCTTAGCAGATAAATATAGAATAAATTTAGTTTCTGGATGGGGACATCCTTTACTTTTGGGAAACCATCAGCCAGATGTCATTGATGGGTGCAAATGATACTGCATGTATGTCTAGGATAAAAAAAGCGATATATGCTAACCTCCAGATGTTCGATGTTTGTAAGTTCTTAGCAGTTTTTACTGAGTTTACCTATGCTAGTACAGACTGAAACATAATAAATGTTACTTTCTGCAATATGCATGTTATGAGTTGAAAAATTGGAAATTAGGTCGTCTGCCACAGATAAAACAAGGTAGTTTGTTTTGAAATGTTACAGAACCATTTCTGGTTGTTAAGTTGTGCATGCAGTACATGATTGAAGGCAGTATGATTTCATAGCTGACAAGAATATGTCAGCTAAATCCAACAGAGTAATGTAATGGTTAGCAACTTGGATTTTACAAAGGAATTCAACATAGTGCCATACAAAACATTCAAAAACAAATTAGAAAGTTTGGAATGGATCCTAGGCTGCTGTCCTGAGGAAAGCTTTTGTTGTACAAATAGATGTAGAAAGTAGTAGTAAAAGCAGCTGTAACCCACTAGAAAAAAGGACTATTTATTAGAATAGTACAACAGGGGCTAGTATTGCTGAGCATGGCCCATTTGAATGTTTTACATGCATTGCATAAGGTATGGAAGTGAAAGAATGCCCGTACGTAGCACATTACTCAAATATGGGCAACACTGTTGAAGTGCAAGAAGTGAAGAAAAATGAAAATGGAGTTAGAAAGCCACTGGGAGGGATATGACACACAGCTTAAATTCAGTGCAAAAGCTGTAAAATAATAGATGTATTAAATAACATGTAAGAAATGAATATAATTAGAAGGAAAATTATAGTAATACCAAAACTGAAAAAGGTCCAGGGAAATGACAATTGATTTGAATGTCCACATTGTAATTAAGTAATAAAAGGGCAAGGAAGGCCATAACATGTTGGGATGTATAAACAGTGGCAACACAAACATAATATAAAAAGCTGCTATCCCTGTTTAATATGGTAACAACTAAGGGATATTTGCAGTTCTATGGACATCCTCTTTACAATGAAACTGACATGATGAAATCGGTTTGAAATAAGGTTAAAAAGTAGTCTTACAATATGAATGAGAAGTCTTTTAAGAGTAGGATAAATAACTCTATATGTGCACTTCTAAATTAATAAAAATGGGAAATAGGAGCACAGGAAAAGTGAGTAAGTAAATATATGCAGTTTTGAAGGAATAAAAATGGGAATGAAGAACACTGAAAAACACCTGAGAACATCAGAAGAATTTAGAGAGGTGAAGATTTCCAAATGTTCAGCAGACACACATACACACACACACACACACACA
Source organism: Protopterus annectens (assembly GCF_019279795.1). Classification (NCBI taxonomy): domain Eukaryota; kingdom Metazoa; phylum Chordata; order Ceratodontiformes; family Protopteridae; genus Protopterus; species Protopterus annectens. The sequence goes on along the minus strand of NC_056733.1, from coordinate 1,172,515,792 downwards.
CACACACACACACACACACACACACACACACTTTTATCGGTCACTACTAAACCGGCTAAGTAAGATGCTTGGTCTAAACATGATCCTTGGGAACTGGCTAATATTTAGGGACCAAATGCGAACAGTGGATAAATAATTGTTTCTACTTGTGGAATATCTCCACACCTTATTCCTTGAGAGGATCTTACAAAACCTGTTCATGTTCCTGTTTCATCCTACATTTACTACACTAATGCCCTTTACCTGGGACTTCCTGATTCTGAAACTCATCTCTTTAAGGTAGCAGAAAAACTCTGTTAGCAGGCTATTTACTGTTGCACCCAGGTACCATCATGTTACATATAGGTTCATACTAGGCTATCTGCCCTAGGGCATTTATAAGCCTAGCCAGAGTGTGTTTGGCTTTCACCACCCATTTTAAATGAATTTTGCTATGCCCTTTTTTGAGGTTAGTATGTGCCTCTGTCTAACAGTGACACAGAAGTGATACCCGGGGTAAACCTACGATCCCCCATCCACTCATCAAGATTCCTCATGAAGAGAGTCAATGAGGGACTCTGCCTAACCTGGACTGGGATTTTATTCCAGAGTGAAGGGAGCCTCTGGGTTATGAATCTGTCCCTCCAGCATGTCCTATTTATTTCAGTGCTGAGGTTCAAGTCTCTCGAGTGCGTAGCTCGATGGGATTTGGATTTTCTGAGGTGCAGCATGTCCATTAATTCCAGGTTGGAAATGGCTTTATACGTCAGGCAAAGATCGCCTCTGAGCAGGCAGTATGCCACTGAGTAGAGCTGGAGTTTCTTTAACCGGGCAGCATATGGCATCTGTTTGAGCCCTTTGATCCTCTTGGTAAGGTACTTTTGGGGTCTTTCCAGTTGCTGCAGGTGTCTGGTAAGGTACATCCCAAAAGGGGCATTGTACTCAATTATGGGCCTGATGAGGGATGAGTAAAGAGGCACGATGACCTCCCCTGATCTAGATGTGAATCCCTTCATGATTAGGTGGGCTATATAAAATGTTTTTCTAACCACTTTGGCCACGTGGTTGTCAAATGAGAGATTACTATCAACTTGGGTCCCCAGGTCCCTAATTACTTCTTCCATACTTAATGGATTAACACTTATGTGGTAATTTGTGGGCACTTTGTTTTTGCCAAAGGGGATGACTATACACTTTTTGGTGTTTAGCTTGAGGCCATGGCTCTGGCACCAGTTGTCTGTTTCTATGAGGCCCTTTTGGAGGACGCTTGTGTCGGCTGGAGAGTCGATTATGGCACCCAGTTTGCAGTCATCTGCGAACTTGGTCAGTCACAGTCCTTCCGTGTTGGCCTGTACCTCTGAGAAATATATACCGAACAAGAGAGGCCCCAGGACTGAGCCTTGTGGGACGCCACTTGTAACTGGTTTGGAGTCTGACATGGCTCCAGCAATTCTAACCATGTGGGTTCTGTCCTTGAGCCAGTTTGCAACCCATCTAGTAACATAGGGGTTTATATTTAAGCTGGTGAGCTTATCTATAATGCCCCTCGTGGGGTATTGTATCGAAGGCTTTTGCGAGGTCCAGGTAGGCTGTGTGGACCACCTTTCCCTCGTCAATGGCCTTGGTGACTGTTTCAAAGAAATCGACCAGGTTTAAGAGGCAGGATCTGCCCTTAACAAAGCCGAACTGGGTAGGATCCAGTGTCTGTAGGTCCCCAATATCTATATTTATAAGGTCCATGATGATCCTTTCCATAGCTTTGCAGACCAAGCTAGTCAGGCTTATGGGGCAATAGTTTCCAGGATCTGTTGAGGCACCACCTTTGTGGAGAGGGACCACCATTGCTGTACGCCACTCTTTGGGTACATATACTGTAGTAAGGCTGAGATTGAACAGTAGTTTTATGTTTGGGTTTAGCTCTTCTTGGAGTTCATGTAGGATGCAGCCCGGGACACCGTCTGGTCCCATTGATGCTGTGTTTTTTGCTTTGGAGAGGACGGCTCTTACCTGAGCATCTGAGATGTCAGGGGGGCAGCACTCTGCTGGGATAGATATTTGCCCTTTTGGTGGGAGGGAAGTTTGCTGAACCTGTCAGCTAGGATGTTGGCAATGTCTGTGGGTTCGGTGTATTTTTTGTCATTTTGGACTAATTCTGAGCATATCTGGGAATTCCCAACCAGGTTCCTAACATAACCAAAGAAAGCCTTGTGATTATCCTTAGTGTCCTGTGCAATTTTTCTCTCGAAGCTGGCCTTAGACAATTTTATGAGTGCCTGTAGTTTTTTGCTAATACTGAACAGAGATGCCTTCCCTTTTTGGGATTTTGCTCTATCATGTAGTAGCTTCCTCCTTCTATTGTAAAGTTTGTTTATGGCTGGGGTCCACCAGACAGGACGTCTGCCTTTGGAGGATTGGGTCTTCGTTTTATCTGGGATTTCATGATCCATGTATTCCTGAAGATGTTCATAGAATGCATTTATAAAGGATTCTGCGGTCTGGGCCGTATTTTCCACAGGCCCGGGGGCTTTGAAGGATTCCACCTTGGTTTTGAGGAGTGTGAAATTTGCTTTAGAGAAGTTTTTCACTGTGGTTTTCTGGGCAGGGGGTGGGGTCGGGATGTGAATATCCAGTGAGATTAGTTTATGGTCTGATCTTACCAGTGAGGGATACACTTCTGGTCTGGAGCATAGAGTCCCCATGTTGGTGATGATCAGGTCCAGTATGTTTTCCCCTCTTGTGGTAGTGGTAACAAGTTGTTCCATAGCATTTGAGTTTATAAATTCTGGGAACCTTTGGGCTAGGGTGTTGGAGCTAGAGTAATGCTCCTAGTCTATGTTTGGGTAGTTGAAGTCGCCCAATATAATGGTGTTTGGAGAGACCTTCATATTTTCCAGTGTTCTCAGGAAGGCCGAGTGGAGTTCCTGGGTTTGGGAGGGTGGTCTGTAGCAGGCTATAAACTGGAAGGCAGTTTTACTCACTGTTAGTTGCACATGGATAGTCTCTGATGCTTCGTGCTGTGCCACCAACCTGGAGGTGTGGGTATCTTTGACGAATATTGATACTCCCCCTTCTTTTGTGGCTCGGTCCAAGTTTTGGGGCCGAAAAGCATGGTATGAGGTATAACCTGGTAGTGCTGGGGTGCTCTCGGGAGCCTTGAACCAGGTTTCTGTTACTGCACAGATATCGATGTTCTCTATACTAAGGAGAGTTTCGAGTGCATGCATCTTGAGGTTTAGACTTCTGGCGTTGAGTAGCATTACTCTTAGTTTCTTATCCCTTGTGATACCTATGGAGGTGGGGTTTGTCTTTTGAGCCTTGCCTAAAAAAGGCACTATAGGGGTAGCAAGAACCATTGCCAATATCTGAAAGCCCAGGGGTGATAGGTGCAAGCCGTCCCTAGCGAAGCATCGTGGCTTGTCGAGCATGTCATCCCAGGCTGACAGGCATTGGATCCCCTTTGAATGACACCAATACTTAAGCCAATTGTTGAAATTGATCATCTTGTCTTCATATTGTGGCATCATTCTTGGTGAGGGTAAGATGCTACTCAATGTCAGGGTCATACCGGCCTGAGCTACATGCTCAGAGAGTTCCTCTATGTCTCCTTTCATGTAGTCCAGGGAGGTACGTCTCAGGTCATTCACACCAGCATGGACAATGACTGAGTCATATTTGTACTTGCCTTGGAGTGACCTGAGTGCTTGTGTTATGTGGCGGATCCTAGCGCCCGACAGGTAGCTCACCATGACCTTCTCCTTGTTCAGCCTGGTGAGCGGGCCTTCAGTGTGCTTGACGATAGAATCAACTATTACAAGTGTATCAGGTGTGTTGTTTAGCCTTAAGGGCTGTGACTGTTCGGCACACTGGCTTTGTGAGCTATGTGTTGCACGTGTTTTGTTTTGGGGTAGCGGTTGCTTGGGTGTCTGCTTTGGAGGTCTCTGCTGCTTAGGCAGATTTTTATTTAGAGCCTCTGAGTATGTTTTTGTGTGTTTATGTGTTTGGTTTGCTGTCGTGGTAGGTCTATGTGAGACTGGAATTGTAGTGAGTGTGGTTTCCTTTTCCTCCTGACTGGTTACACCAGTACTGAGTTGAGAGAGCTTTGCCTCCAGTTTGGCTATATGGTTGCATCTCTCACATGTGTTGGAATTTGTTGGGAGGAGGAGAGGGTTGTCTGTGTACATGAGGCAGTTGTAACATTGCCTCAAGATTCCCAGATTCACCAGCTGGACCGGAGAGGAGATTGACAACTGACCTTTGGACATGCTAGAATAGTATTGGGAATTCCTTTATAATTGAAAAAAAGGGCCAATGGGGAACAAGGTACTCAAGGGGAGTTTGTGAGGGTGTAGTGCTTTTAATTTTTTAGCGCTGACCTATATAATTGCTTTAGTGAGCAAGTGCCAAGTAACTTAAATGCAATGTGCTACAGTTAACTTAAATGCAAAAATGACAAACAGTAACTTTCATTCAAGTGAAACAAGGAAACAAGTACAGTAAGCAATACAGATATCACTTGGGATCCACAGAAGCGCTGGAAAGCTGTGTTTTAGGTGGAATTAGCGTTTCAGGGAAATAACAAGCAAACAAACAACAAGCATACAAACAAAGCTAGATTCAGCAGGCCTGGATCTAGTCTATGCTACAGCAAACAAGGTGTACCAATTTCAGTAAGAAGCAGTTCAAATATGCAGGCACTATAAGCCTTTAACCAGAAATTCCCAACTCAGAAGGACAGAGTCCAGCCTCTCCTCCTACAAGAGTGCAGACCACGAACCCTCTTAATGTAAAATAACTGGCCTGAAGCCCAAGTGCTTAAACCAGAATTAATACACTTTTAGAATAACAGACACTGAGCCCTCAATCAGCAGTTCCCAACTTAGAAGGATGTAAGCTACCTGTCCTGCCACCACAGTGCAGGCCACAAACCTTCCTAATGTAAAACAACTGGTCTGAAGCCCAAGTGCTTAATCCAAAAGACTTAGAATGATAGCTACACTTTAATCAAGTTACTACCAAGCAGTAATAAATACAACTGAATACTTTAAAGAATGCCGGGATTAGTGCTCAAGTTATACAAACAAAGCCTTTAACCAGATATTCCCAGCTCAGAAGGGCAGAGTCCAGCCTCTCCTCCCACAAGAGTGCAGACCACGAACTCTCTTAATGTAAAATAACTGGCCTGAAGCCCAAGTGCTTTAACCAGAATTAATACACTTTTAGAATAACAGACACTGAGCCCTCAATCAGCAGTTCCCAACTTAGAAGGATGTAAGCTACCTGTCCTGCCACTACAGTGCAGACCACAAACCTTCTTAATGTAAAACAACTGGTCTGAAGCCCAAGTGCTTAAACTAAAAGGCTTAGAATGAGTTACACCAAGCAGTAATAAATACAACTAAGTACTTTTAAGATGACGCAAAAGCAAAATAAAGTAGGAAGAAACACAAATACAGTAAAAGCAGATAACATTTTTTTTTTTTTTTGAATGAGCAAATGAGATGGGCCCAGGAGGAGTATCTAAGTGCAAATTTAGAAGAGGGGCGGCCAGTTTCAAAGCCACCAAGACCTACTGAAAAAACAGTCAACTTCCAGCTAGATATTGCTCAATGCAACACAAACATATTACTTTAAATCGTGTATTATTTGATAAAAGTGCAGGTAAAAATCTACTTAACTCCACTCATGTAGGTCTCAGTTGGCCAAAGCTCACAGTTTAAAACCCAAAGCTGACAGTTTAAAAATATGTGCTGTGAAGTCTGCTCTAGTTTCCTGTTTGCAATTATATCATCTTTAAAACCTTTTGTTTCATTACTTACTGGAAAAAATGTTCAAAACTACAAATTTAACACACTCTAACAAGTGTAAATGTTTTCAGTGTGCAACTAACTGTTTTTTGTTTATCAAATGGCACACTGCGTTGTAGAATGTGAAAGCAGTGTTAATAGTATAACTGCCTTTGGTGCTGAGGGCTGTGGATTCCACTCCCACACCATGTAGATGGAGTGCTGATATGCAGTGCCTATATGATTGTTGATTATTTGATGCATTATAAGGGGGGATAGGGGTTCTACACTCCTGAGTATGTCCTTTTGTATAAGATACCTAGTGACTGTGAACTTGTTAGTCATTTCCTGTTGCAATATTACCAACTTACCAATTTTTTAATGTAATATAGGCAATTAATTTTTTAAGGGCAGCAGGCACTGAATTTGTAGATAACATTGATATGTAATGTTGTTTTGCCAGTAGCAACCTCTTCATTAGTTACAAATTTCTTTAATGTGGAATTCAGATGATTTTACTTGTGCAGAGATTGTGCGTGTGGAGTAATATTGGTGGATTGTAATGGCTGAAGTCTTGAGTGGCCTTTTATTGTTGAAATTTTCTGAAATGGGTAGTGTTTGGTTCATAAATTTAGTTTCATTGCTTATTAAAATAATGTTTAAAACTACAAATTTAAAACATATTCTAACAAGTGGTGCTGTATTATACAAGGAATATAATACAAGGAATATAATTCAATACAATCAGGAAAGTGAATTAAAGAATAAATACAGGGTATGTATGGCCTTAAAAAAATGTGTGCAAGGAGTCTGTTTTGAAAACAGCCCAAAGGTAAACTTAATTCTCCACCAACCAGATGCATTTCTATGAATGTGGGTTTTCATACTGTTTCAATGAATGTGAGTTTCGCCATTTCAATGAATGAGTTTCAAGGGCAGATAAGTTTACTGCTCATGCTAAGTCTGTTTTCACTGTGAGACTGTATTGTTTGTTTAGCAAATGGCTATCTGTCTTTGTGCTATTTTATTTCAATATCTGTAATCATTGTAGAAGCAAATAATAGAACATACGTGTGGTAACTGGTGAAATAACCAAATAATGGAACACTGGAATGGCTGAGGAGGATGCTGCTGCTGGGGGTTGCTGCAGGAGGGGCTGGTCTGGGGTGGCGGTCTATTACCCTTCCTAGAACCCTATTTAACCATGATCTGGCTCTGGTATTTCAAGTAGAAAATACTTATGTAAAGGTAATTGCAGTTTAACTACATTACAAGATATCTTTTTCTTCCTATGCATTTAAATAATTTAAGGGAATGACTGGAGTGATTTTGTTGGGGAATGACCAGTGGGTGTGGCTCAAATAGGGGTGTTTCATGAGTGTGGTGTAGGTGGGGCTTAAGGGGCGCCGGAGCACTACTTCGCCTAGGGCGCCATTTCAGCTAAGGCCGGCCCTGGTCAGCAGATATGTATGTATGCATTCCCACTATTGCAGATCTATACATGTAATCAATTACAAGGAGACCAAGAACTCCTTCAGAACAGGGGATATATAGTCTTGGAATGTGCTAACTTTTATAAATCCTGTCCAAACTATCCAACACCTTTTGGGGCCAATCAATTACTCCAAAACTGTAAATTAGGACAGGAAGAGCAAATTGGTTTATAGTTTCGACTTTATTAATGGATGTCACTGCTGTTTATAGTATTAATTTAAGTCTTCTAAAATATTCCTTACTACATTTTATTTGCATTTGTTCATGTTTTATTGTTATTTTTTCATCAATTCCCAAATATTTATATACTTCCTCTTGTTCAGGTTCTTTTATAGCACATTCCTGCCCCAAACTGATGTTTTCTTGGTGTTACAGCTTTCTTGCTTTAAAGGTTACATTTGCACATTTACCAAGACCAAATGACATTCTTATATCATCTGAAAAGGTTTTAACCATTTTACAGTTGTGCTTTCAGTTCCTCATCTGCTGAACCATACAGTTTTAAATCTTCTACAAAAAGGTGAGAGGTTATTACACTTTGTTGTTTTCTGAGAGCAAAATTATAGCCATGACCTAATCCGTTAAGTAGGCAGCTTAATGGGTTAAGGGTAAGATAAAATAGCAATGGTGACAGAGAGTCACCCTAGAATACCCCCTTTGAATCCCTGAAATAATAATTTATCCTTTATCATGGTTTAACTGCAAAGTGGTTTGCCACGGTTAACCAAAAGACAGCCGAAAAAACAGAAAAGTAAATCTGCTTTTTAATGCACAAGACAAGCACATAAACAGCCTCATGAACTAAGCCCTTTCACCATTACCCAATGGCTTCATCAGAGTCAATGATAGGCTTAAAAATACTGCTTAATATATTATGACATCACCACACATAAACCAATCATTTTAAAATATCAATAAACCAATTGTTCAATACAAAAATATATATATATATATGTATTTAAGTTAAAACATATATATTATAAAATTATAGTAATGTTAAAATATTCGATCATGCAAACCCTACCTACATAGCAACTTTTAAAAATGTAAACTGTGAACTAATATAGATAATGTACCCTAAATGTTGTAATAAGTAATACATCTCCCTTGAAACAAATTATGTATCTGCATCTTAATAAGTATTGCAAACGTAATAAATGCATAATGCATATTTTGGAATTCAACTAGCAGATTAGGCTTAATGCCATTAATCTCCCCGGCCTCAATGATAGTGCATCTGTTTTACCTTCACTGAAACAAAGAAGTTATTTAATATAAATATGGTTTCGGTAAAATATGTAATTAAGTTTTTATGCATTATTTTATGCATTTATTACATGTGGGATATCGTCAAATGTTTTTTGCAGTCTATCCATGCCATACCTAGATACTTACCCTTTTTACAGTTCTCCATTATGACTTTATTTAACATCAAATGATCATTTGTTCTAGATGACTTTCTTCTATTATCCTTTTGTTCTATTGCCGTGATTGAGTTTTCTTCTAAATGACTATAAACTCTATCAGCATCAATTCTAGTGTATAGTTCATATATTGTCAGAAGGTAAGTTATTGGTCTACAGTTTTTAAGATAGCTTGCAGGTTCACTCTTAAGTAGGATTATTGTTTTTTTCTGTTAGCCAGGCTAGTGTCTGTTTGGGGTACGCATATAAGTAGTTCTTACTCATGGCTAAATCTTATTGTAAAAATGTTAATTCTTTTAACCAGAAATTAGGTACTGCAGCTGGGCCTGGGCTTTTCCATTTATGAGCTTTTCTTAACTTTTTTCAATCTCTCTGGCCATTACTTCATCCCAATGCATATCCTGTACATTTAAACTTCTTATTCTTTCTTTTACTTCTATCCATTTAGCATTTTTGTTATGTTCCACAGGGTCTTCATACATATTTCTCCAAAATGTATCTATTTCTTTTTTTTTTTTTTGGTATTTCAACTTCTTTTGTATTGTTTCCCAGTTCTCTATAAAACTTCTGGGTCATCAATAAATTGCTTATTTTGTACTTTTCCTTTACATTTATCTGTGCATCTTCTAAGTTTTTCTGCCTGTGCTATTTTTAGCTTACCATAAATCCTGATACTGTGCATTGTTTTTATCACATCTATCTTTCTGAGTATTTTTGTTTATCTGTTCCCTCTTCCATACTCTTCTAACAATGACAATGCTTGTCTTAATTGCTTTATAGTTTTCTCTATTTGATACTTCCATGGTGGCATTCGATTTCCCCCCTTTCTTTCCCTTACTACCATATGTTTTTATGGAAATACTTCATCTGTTATTAATTTAGTTGTACAGTAATGTATCCTGTTTACTTCTGTTATATAGCATTAATCTCTATGGACAGTCCTAATTACTGTGTTCATTTGTTTTATCAGACTTCTAACTTTTGGGATTTTATTGACCTTCTGTAGTCAAATTCTTTCATTGGTCTTAATATGTCTGTCCATCTCTATTAGATCAAGCAACTCTTCTCTTAGATCATTTTCTTCTAAACTGATGACATATTCTATGTTCTCCATTTCCTGTGGGCATTCAATATAGACTTCCACAGCATCTTCCTGTGCCACATTCTCTTTGATTTCATCCTGTACCATCCGTTGCTCTTTCATATGGGAACTCACTGCCCATCACCCCACAACACTGGTTGCATCAGAGTTGCTACAGTTTCCTGTTCCTCCTCTTCCAGTACAACTCAAAATGTTTCTACTGGTTTCCTGTGGAAAGCTCCAAAGTATCTTCATCTGGCAATTGATCAGATATTCCCCTCTCTACTGGTTTTGCATTAATTTGGGGATCCATTTCTCTATCCTGCTGTTTTCTGAGTTAGATTTTGTACACTAAATCCTTCACTTCACAGGTAATCCATAACCTCAGTTTCTATTTCTTTAACTTCTCCATTACTAACTCTCTTTTCTGCTTTTTCTCTTTGTTTTCTTATTTTTTGTATTGTAAAATTTTCCACATCTGAATGCCTTTGCCAATATTTCTCTTCAAATATCTTTGGTGCTGCTCTTTCTATATTGATTAGTTTTGCTTTCTCCTTTGCATAATTATTACACTATATCAAATCTCTTCTTCTTTCCCATGTCCATATTTCTTCTTCAGATGTCTTGTGATCTTCCTGTTTCTCCTTACTTTGAGGACTTGTTCCTTCATGCTGTGATTTAACCTGTGTTAGACTTTCTACACTAAATACTTCACTTTGCAAGTATTCTATAACTTCAACTTCTGCTTTTTTTAACTTCTACTTTATTAATCATCTGTTCTACGTTCCCTCTTTGTGATCTTTTTTTTTATTTTGAAATTTTCCATAGCGGGATGCCTTTGCCTGCATTTCTCTTTGAATTTCTTTAGGGCTGGCTTTTTTTGTGTTGATTAATTTGGCTTTCTCCTTTGCATAAATATTGCACCATATCAGATCTCTCTTTTTTCCCATGTCCGTATTTCTTTTTTATATCTTTCAAAAGTCTCTAAATGTTGCTCTTTATAATTTCGCACTCCTTCAGTTGCTTCTTTTTCCAAACAGACTAAAGTTTCTTGGTGTATATAATGTTTTTCATAAGTCTGTTGTATTAATGAACACAACATTTTATTTGAAGCTTCTGACACTTTGTCTTATGGAAGTAGTTTTCTTTCCCCTAATTTCTGTCTTAATCTTTTTCTGTATCTTCTGTTTGGGAATTCTGGGCTTCTTGCATAATAAAAACACAATTTCTTTCATATCCTCAATAGTCCACTCCATCGTTTTCATGGCTCTGTTTTGGCTCATCAGTTTTTGTGATTTTTGTGGACTGTTACTTCCTTCTATAGCAGAGGGCGACTATCCTCCCCCTGAGCTTGGCCTAGTCCCATTGTAGGAATATTTATGTGTCTTGAAGATTCTACACTGTCATTTTTTCCAGTCCTGGCACCAGTGCACCACTTTTTTTATCCTGGGACTTTTGCACCCAGCTATCTTTTATTGTTTAATCTACTTCTGTCCATGATATACGCTATATAAAATGCAGTCTATCTAGGCAGATTTTTAACTACTAAAGCATATAGCTTGTTTATTGCTGAGCACTGCTCATCCAATTCCTTGTTATTAATCTATTCAGTATTTAAATTTCCCTCACTCCTCCCTAGTAGATCAGTAACCATGGATATACACTTTCTGACTCTCTCTCTGTGGCCAGTCTGGTTGAAATGGGTACTCTCATTCACACCGACATACCACTTATTCTTAATAAAACAGATAAAGTATGCAAGAGGTGTAAATACACTTTAACGCTAGAGGTAAAACTCTCACACTACTAAAGCTAATCCTATAGAGTTGTCAGTAACACTTGCACCATGCCTGCTGCACAAGGTAAAGACCCTACACATAAAGCCACTTATGCTGAGGCACTTACAGGTAATCTTCCTAAAACCCTAAGACTTCATGCACAGTGCATTCAAACAAAGGACCCTTAGCCATCATGTAAACACTCTGTTAAAACATCACCCACAGCTACACATAGTAACACTACAGTGCCTCTACTGCTGAGCCACAGCCAAATTTCCTAGTAGGTGATTCAATAGTGAGGCCCCCTAATGTCCCCCTCACCAAACTGAGTAAGTACAGAGTCACAGTTATCTGCCTTTCTGGGGCTAGGATCCATTAAGTCAAACAGGTACTCAGGTCATTGTACCATAGGTACAAGTATGACTCTGTTATAGTCCAGTTGGGTGATAATGACCTGAGCCATACCTCCCTTGACTATATGGAGTGATACATGATCAAGCTGGCTGATTATGAGCCTAGTACTGAGCTTAGCACTAGACTAGCCTAGCACTGAGCAGCATACTACCCTCTTCAAGGATGATGTCATGTTACCAAAAGAAAAGGACTGATTTTAACAATTGGCTTAGCTTCTGGTGTCAATCCTTTGGGGGGGGGGGGTACAATATTTGACGACCTAAGAGGACAATATTTGACGACCTAAGAGGACAATATTTGACGACCTAAGAGGACATGGTTGACGGACCATACTGCTTTGCCTGGGATGGCTTACACTTATCCCTTCTAGGCTTTTTTATATTGGCAAAAAACATGTTCCACCCCAGTAGTGCCTGTTTATGAAATGCCATGCTGATAAACCTCCCGACGTAATCGAACCTACGAAGGACTATCTGAAGGTGTCAGTGGTGCTGCTCATTGTTAGAAGTCTTAACAAGAAAGTCCACTCCCTGCAAGCCTTCCTCTCCCTGGAGAAAATAGACATCTGTGTAGTAACAGAGACATGGTTTAAAGTCATGGAGAGTACCCCAGCAATGCAAGGTTATAATGCCTTTCATACCTTTAGATCAGCTACTGCACAGGAGTGAACTAAAGGTGGAAGAGTCAGTCTATATTAAGACTAACCGCACATCCAAACTAGTTAAACTGTATGACCCACTGGAACTCCTACATGTGCAGCTCACCATAAACTGGGCCTCGTACCATATCCTTGTAACCTATAGGGCTCCATCCATGTCCCAGGAAACCCATACTAACTATCTTAATGTACTAGAGTCCCTCACCATTCACCCCCAATATGATATTCATGGCAGATCTCAACTACCCTTCTATAGATTGGGAATCCTACACCACTTCTAATGCACAAGCCTAGCAGTTCCTAAATTTTGTTAATCCCATCATCTTGGAACATTTGGTCCATTCTCCTACCAAGGGGTAAAACCTCCTTGACTTTATACTCACTAATATGGGGGGGGGGGTCGATCTTCCTCAACCAATGCAATGTCTTCACTCATCAGACCTGAACATAAGGCAGTATTGCTTAAAATAAAAATTAAATCCGGGGGTCCAATGAAATCAAAAACTTTTAGGAACTATTCCAAGGCTAACCTCTCTCTACTAAGGACACCTTGGCTAAATTTTAAGTACCCCCAAACCCAGTAAACACCATAGCATATGCTGAGCTATTTAAAAAAATTCTGTACAGATATAATGATAGTTGCATAGAGTGAGCTGTGCCCACTTATGTTAAGAATAAGACAAACTCAAAAGACAAACCATCCTGGTGGAATCACAATATCAATCAGTTATATAACAAAAGAAAAAAAATCTTGGGCAAGCGTAGGAGGACCAAACCCATACATACTAACCCCCCCCCCCCCCAGCTAATCTAAACAAGTAGCTAAGAGGGTTAATTATTTAACATTTGTTTACCAGGAAAGTCCGACTTGGAATGAAGCCAGTTTTCAGCAGAGGCCCAGGGAGAAATGCTTCAGACATGTCTTTGTAACATGGGAGGAAAGTGGAGTACCCAGAAAAAACCCACACAAACACAAGGAGGACATGCAGACTCTGCACAGAAGCTACCCCAGCCAAGAATCGAACTGGAGAACCTCTTGTGAGGCAACAATGCTACTGCTGCATCACTGCACTGTCCATATAGAATTAATACAGCAAAGGCTAAATTTGAAGAAAAAATAGCTTCTCAGACAAAGGACAGCCATAAAAGCTTTCTGCAGCTATATCCATAACCTCAGAGGAAATAAGCAACAATGCATTGAATTTATTCTAAATGGCATGAACCACACTGAGCCAGAGGCCATTGCCAAACTTTTGGCTAACAGGTTTAGATCAAATTTCTCCCCCCACTTCTCCCATATCCCAATGTAAATACTGCATGCCACAATTCCCCCAACCATTAGTAGGTAGCAGGTCATCAATGTACTGTCCAAGGCCAAAAACACCACACCAGTGGTACCTGATAACATCCTGGGATTGTTAATAAACAGAATGAAACATAACCTCTCAACTTGAATCACTATTCATCTGGAGTCTACAGTCAGGTTTGGAATGGAAGATGGTTACAGTCATTGTCCTCCACAAAAAAGGTCCAGCCACTCATTTGGCTAACTACAGGCCCATAAGTCTTACCAGTGTCATATTTAAGGCCACAGAAAGAATCATCATGGACATGATAAAGGAGGACATAGGTAACCTACAAATGCTGGACCTATCACAGGCTTTGTTAAAGGAATGTCAGGCCTTTTAAATTTGGTGAACTTTTTTGAGAGGGTCACCAAAGCATTGGATGAAGGCAAGACTGTGCACACAGCTTATCACAACCTGGCCAAGGCTTTTTATACAATATCCCACTCAGGCATTATAGAAGATGCATGTAGACAGTAGCCTTACCTTTGACCACCATGTGGCCACAGTGGTGAGGACATCCTTTTATGTTGTGCAACTTGTAAGTAAGGGATGGCATCTAGGTCCAAAGAGTTCATTTTCTTACTGTACTCCACCCTTATCAGACCAATCATAGAGTACAATGCTGTCTTCGGTATGCACCTGACCAGGCATATGCATCAACTAGAGTGACCTCAGAGGTTTTTTATAAAACGAGTACAAGGCATAACTAACCTGCCTTATGCAGAGCACGTTAAACTCTCTCCCTCTACTCAGTCTCCTGTAGATTGCTGAGGGTGAATCTATACCTGGGTTACAAGGCATTTGAAAGCCCCGCACTTATTAATCTTCTGCATATATTCTTAAGTCAAACAGTAACAGAAATACAAGGTCTGCGGACCTTGATTTTGTCTGTAACTTAAACAGAACATGCTGAAGAGACAGATATGTGTCCCAGAGACTGCACCTCTGATGGAATAGGCTTCCAATCCATGTGAATCTGACTTCATCTATTACACAGTTTAAGTGCAATCTAGACTAGTGGTTGGGGAATAGGCAATTTACACTGGGCCTGGTCCTTATAAGAGGTAGCTTATAAATACCTGTCCCTCAGTGTCTTATTTGGATACAGGACATCATTATTCTTTTGGGAAAACGTGACTAGGATTAAAAAGCCCCCCCCCCCAACACACCCACCCACACCCACACACACACACACACACACACACACACACACAGTGGGTTGTTAGCCTAGTAACAATCTATGAATCTATAAAAAAAATAACATGACAAAATTAATGACTCAGCACCATGATTATTTTGAGAAAAAGGCAGAAAGAATAATTACAAAGCTGTGTGAGATACTTAGTTTGTAAAGAGAAGGAGAGATATGGAGGAGTTATTAATGAGAGTGAAAAAGATTTTAAATAGGAGGAGACAGGACAGCAAGGAAGCATTAAAGGGAAGATTGTTGGATCATTTTGCAGAAATGGATTTAGTGCAAGTCGAAAGGTAGCAGTTTATAGATGGAAGATGGACTGGAAACTTCTAGGATGATAAAGGTCAAGACAGCATGATTAGATGGAAAGAGTGGAATTTAAGGAAATAAAATTTAGATATAATATATGTATAGTTGTAAAAAAAAAAAAAAAAAACAAGAGATATAATGATGTGTTTTGCCAGGTGAACTTGAACAAGGGCAGTGCCAGAAATAGGTTCATAGGTGTGTACTAGGCTAATGGCCCTGGAGCCTATATAAGCTTAGCCCAAGAAGATTCCCTGGCATCATGCTGCCCAAAGTTAGTTCCCAGTGCCCCTTTCAAGCAAGGCCACTAAAGTGATCCCTGGGGTGAACTTCCTATTACTCACCCACTCGTCAAGATTTCTCTTAAAGAGGGCCAGTGAAGTGCTCTGCTTGACATGAATGGGAAGCTTGTTCCAGAGTATGGGAAGTCTCTGAGTTAGGAACCTGTCCCTCCAGCATATTCTGTTTATTGTGGTAATGAGGTTAAGGACCCTGCAGCATGTGACATGGAGGGATTGGGATTTCTTTAGGTGTGGCATATCAGGCAATTCTGAGTCAGACATGTCTTTGTAGGTCAAGCAGAGATCACCTCTAAGTAATAGGCAATAAGAGACAGTATAGCTGGAGTTTTTTGAGTCTGTCCATATAGGGCATGTGTCTAAGGCCTAAGATCCTCTTAGTGAGGTATTTTTGTGGCCTTTCCAGTTGTTGTAGGTGTCTAGTGAGGTACATACCAAATGGGGCATTGTATTCTATAATAGGTCTAATAAGGGACGAGTAGAGAGGGATTATGACCTCTTTCTTCCTGGATGAGAAACCTTTTGTAATGAGATGAGCCACATAGAAGGACTTTCTGACTACAGTTGGCAACGTGGTTATCAGAGGAGAGGTTGTTGTCAACCTCTGTCCCCAGGTCTCTTATCACACCTTCAGTGTTTAGTGGACTACTGCCTATGTGGTAGTTCATGGGCACCAAATTTTTCCCAAAGGGAATAACAATGCACTTTTTGGCATTGAGCTTAAGGCCATGGTTCTGGCACCAGTCACTGGTGTCAGTGAGGCCTTTTTGTAGAATGTCTACATCAGTTGGAGAATCAGTAATGTCTCCCAGTTTGCAATCATCTGCAAACGTGGTCAGCCGGAGTCCCTTTGTGTTGGTTTGAACTTCAGAAAAGTGGATGTCAAACAGGAGAGGACCTAGGACTGATCCCTGTGGGACACCACTTGTAACTGGTTGTATAGTCAGATTTGGAGTCCGCTATTTTCACAGTGTGGGTTCTATCAGTGAACCATCTTATTACATAGGGGGTTATGCCTAGTTTAGTGAGTCTATGATTCCTGAGTGAAGGATGGTGTTGAAAGCCTTGGCAAGATCTAGGTAGGCTGTGTGAACTACCTTGCCCTTATTCACAGCTCTGGTGACAGACTCGAAGAAGTCTATCAGGTTGAGCAGGCATGATCTACCTTTCACAAACCAATACTGTGTGGGGTCCAGAGTTTGCAGATTCCCTATGTCCTTATTTATAAGGTCCATGATGATGCGCTCCATAGCCTTACATATCAGACTCATCAGGCTAATGGGGCAGTAGTTCCCAGGGTCTGTAGTCGCTCCCCCTTTGTGGGGTGGGATGACCATAGTAGTGCGCCATTCAGTAGGAACATAGCCTGAAATGAGGCTGTGATTTGACAGGGTACTCATGTGTGGTGCCAGTTCACTTTGTAATTCATGTAGGTAACCTATCTCCACATAAGCAGTGGTTTCCAGCCCAGAAATTGTAGTTATTGGCCATTTAGGCAGTTTTTCCATCTCTCTCAACTTTCTGATTTAAAAGCCCACACTTGCACTTGTTTCCCCTCCTTTCCTGTAACTAGTCTAGTCCAGATACAGATTTGCTGTATCCAGGGCTGTTTGTAAGCTCCTGAGCCTCCAAAGCCTTTCTGTGTTGGAGGGAATCCTGCTAGCTTATCAGTGGGAGTGGTAAGTACTAGGTAACCTATCTACCACATAAGGAGTGGTTTCTGTCCCAGAAATTGTAGTTATTGGCCAGTTGGGTAATTTTTCCATCTCTCTCAACTCTCTGATTTAAAAGCCCGTTTTTGCACTTGGTTCTTTCCTTTAACTAGTCTAGTTCAGATACAGTTTCTTAGTTTTAGCACTTGAATTTGCTTATTCTTGCTCAGCATTTGTTCAGAACTTGTTCTAAGCACTAAATAATCTACAAATGACTACAGCACTCAACCTTCCTCATTACCTAGAGGAAAACAGTTTTTGTGCTTACTTTCCTCACTTGCTTAGAGAAAAACAGCTCTTGTACTCACTTTTCTCACTTGTCTAGAGGAAAATAGTTTTTATTCAGGCATGTCCAAGGGTCAGCTCCCAGTGTTCTCTCATGTCTGATGAATTTGGGCATCTTGGGACAATGTAACAATTGTCTCATGTACACAGATAATCCTCTCCTCCTACCACCCAACACTACAACCTGTGAGAGATGCACTTATCCAGCCAACCTGGGGTTAAAGCTGTCTACAACCAAGACTGAACGTGACAGTCAAGAGAAGGTAAACACTTGCACCACACCACGCTCATCACGTAGTCCCACTAAACCTACACCACCAAAATCCACACATAGAAACACAAAAACATTCACAGAGGCTCTCCATAATAATCTGCTCAAGCAGCAGAGACCTCCAAAGCAGAAACGCAAGCAATCTCCACGCCCAAACACAACCCAAATGACACATAGCCCACAGACTCAGTGTGCCATTCAACCACATCCCATAAGGGAAAACAACGTACCCAACATACTAGTCATAGGTGACTCTATAGTCAGGCACACTGATGCCCCACTCACCAGGCTAAATAAGGAGAAGGTTACAGTCAGCTGCCTGTCGAGTGTCAGGATCCACCACATAACCCACGCACTCAGGCCACTCCACAACAAGTACAAATATGACTCTGTCATTGTCCATGTTGGTGTGAATAACCCGAGACATACCACCCTGGGCTACATGAAAAGAGACATGGAAGAGCTCTCATCTTGTAGCCCAGGTAGGTATGACCCTAGCCCTGAGTAGCATCCTACCATCGCCCAGAATTATACTGCAATGCAAGGACAGAATGATTGACTTCAACAATTGGCTAAGCTTCTGGTGTATTTCTAAGGGGATCCAGTATCTGTCTGCCTGGGATGGCATGGTCGACAGACCACGATGCTTTGACAGAGATGGCCTGCACCTGTCACCCCTGAGATTCCGGACATGGGCCAATTCTCTTGCCACCCCTATAGTGCCTTTTTTAGACAAGGTTCAAATGAAAAATTCACCACTGTAAGAGAAACAGACAAGCAAAAAATGAGGATAATGCTACTCAATGCTAGAAGTCTAAATCTCAAAATGCACTCCCTTAAGGCATTCCTTAAAATGGAGAACATTAATATCTGTGCAGTGACTGAGACTTGGTTCAAGGCTCCAGAGAGCACCCCTGCATTACCAAGCTATAACTCATACCACACTTTTCTGCCATCTAACCTGGACCGGAACACCAAAGGCAGAGGTGTGTTCATATTCATTAAGGATATCCACACCTCCAGGCTAGTTGCTCAGCATAATGCATCTGAGGTTATCCAAGTGCAACTAACTCTGGGCAAAACTGCATTCCAGAATGTAGCTTGCTACAGATCCCCCACCATGCCCCAAGATTTCCACTCCTCTTTTTTTGATATACTGGAAAATA
The DNA here is from genome assembly GCF_019279795.1 of Protopterus annectens. NCBI lineage: Eukaryota > Metazoa > Chordata > Ceratodontiformes > Protopteridae > Protopterus > Protopterus annectens. Next base: position 1,172,496,598 of record NC_056733.1, on the reverse strand, counting down.
TTAGGGTTTAACCAAACACCCTAATAATGGGCAATTTCAACTACCCCACCATTAACTGGGAAAACTACTCATGTACAAATTCATAAATTCCAATGCTCAGGATCAACTTATCCACACCCGCACCAGGGGCAACAATATCCTAGACCTAGTCATTACTAGCATGAGTGACACACCTGAAGTCAACTCCTTGTTGGTCAGATCCGACCATAAGCTAATTACCCTAGATATCCACATCCCTCCCCCACCCACCATTAAGGAAACCACAGTAAAAAAATTCTCCAAAGCCAACTTCATGCTTCTTAAGACAGAAGTGGTGAATGTCATGACACCCATGCAGAGGGACAATACAGTTATGACTGCTGAATTCTACACAAATGCACTCTATAAGCACTTACACGAGTGCATGGATAGTGCTATCCCAAACAGAACCAAGATGGTATCCTCCAAAAAAAGGAAGCCAATCTGGTGGTCCTTTGCCATAAACAAACTCTACAACAGAAGGAAGAAACTCTTGCAAAAGAGAGTAAAATCCTATGAGTGGAGGAGCTCCCTGGTCAGCCTCAGTAAGAAGCTGAGTAAGAAGTTGAGATCCCTTATAAGATCTTTCAAAGCTAGCTAAGAAAACAAAATCTCCACTGATTCTAGGGACAGCACAAAGCATTCTATATTTATGTCAAGAATCTCAGTGGCAACACCCAGATCTGCTCTGAGTTATGGCATGTAAATTACAGAACCAACTGATATTGCCAACATCCTGGCAGATAGGTTCAGTGCTAACTTTACCCCCCATCTCACTTCCTAAAGGGCCCATATCTATACAGGAGGAATGCAGAGTCCCTGTAATCACAACTACACAGGTAAAAACTGCACTCTTTAAAGTCAAAAACACAGCCTCAATGGGACCGGACAACATCCCAGGCTGCGTTTTACATGAACTTAAGAACAAACTGGCTTCCCACCTAAGCACCATGTTCAGTCATAGCCTCACATCAGGCTTTGTACCCACTGAATGGTGCACGGCAACAGTTATCCCACTCCATATAGGGGGAGCCACCACTGATCCTGGGAACTATCACCCTATTAGTCTGATGAGCCTGGTTTGCAAGGCCATGGAACGTATCATCATGGAACTCATAAACAAAGACATTGGTAACCTCCAAACTCTGGACCCCACCCAGTTCTCATTTGTGAAAGGCAGATTACATCTCCTGCACCTGATCGACTTCTTTGAGGTAGTCACCAAAGCCGTAGATGAGGGTTTGGTGGTTCACACAGCCTATCTTGACCTCGCCAAGGCTTTCAACACCATCCCCATTCTGGAATTATAGCTAAACTCACTAAACAATGTATAAATCCCTACGTCACAAGATGGGTTGCCAACTGGCTCACTGACAGAACCCACACTGTAAAAGTTGCAGACTCCAAATCAGTGACAAGTGGAGTACCATTGGGTTCAGTCCTGGGACCTCTCCTGTTTGGTATCTACTTCTCTGAAATACAGGCTAACACAGAAGGCCTTTGGCTAACGAAGTTCACAGATGACTGCAAACTAGGAGCTATAGTCGAGTCTCCACTGAGACAGATGCCTGGTGTTACAGCTGTGGCCTCAAGCTCATTGCCAAAAAGTGCATTGCCATCCCCTTTGGTAAAAACTCTGTACCCATGAACTACCACATAGGCAGCAGTCTACCTAATGCCAAATGTGTGATAAGAAACCTTGGGACCCAGGTGAACAGTAGTCTCTCCTTTGATAATCACATCACCACAGTAGTCAGGAAATCCTTCTACATGGCACACCTCATCACAAAAGGGATCTCATCCAGGAAAAAAGAGGTCATTGTTCCCCCTCTACTCGACACTCATTAGACCCATTATAGAGTACAATTCCCCTTTTGGACTGTACCGCACAAGACATCTGCAGCAGCTGTAAAGGCCACAGAAGTACCTCACAAAGAGGATTACTGGCCTCAAACAGACGCCCTACACTGACCGTCTCAAAAAACTCCTGCTTTACTCTGTAGCATATCATCTACTGCGAGGTGATCTCTGCCTAACATATAAACCAATGTCAAACCCAGAGCTGTTAGACATGCTACACCTAAAGAAATCTCAATTCCTCTAGGGACCTAAACCTTGTCACCATAATAAACAGGACATGCTGACGGGATAGATTCCTGTCCCAGAGACTTCCCATACTCTGGAACAAGCTACCCCATCTATGTCAAGCAAAGTTCCTTATTAGCACTCTTCAGGAAAAATTATGATGAGTGGATGGGAAATAGGAAATACACCCTGGGGATTACTTCTGTGGCTCTGCTCAACAGGGGCACAGGAAAATAACTTTCTTGGGTGGCGTAAGCCAGGGAACTTTGTTGGCTAGGCTTACTTAGGCCCTTGGGCCAATAGCCTAATACCTACCTATGAACCTATGAACACAGCCAGGGATATTAACAGGTCCCATGGAAGCTGTATTCTTGGCTTAGGACAGTGCAGTTTTCACCTGTGTAGCCATGATAATAGGGACTTGGCATTCCTCAGGTATTGTGATAGGCCTTTTAGGGGGTGAAAAGGGGGTAAAGTTCGCACTGAACCTGTCAGCTATTATGTTGGCAATATCAGTTGGTTCTATATATGTATTGCCATTGTGCTGTAACTCAGAGCAGATCTGAGTCTTGCCATGTAGATTCTTGACATAACTATAGAATGCCGTGTGGTTGTCTTTAGAATCTGCATCAGTTTCATTTTCATAGCTAGCTTTAGAGGATTTGATGATGGATCTCCGTTTTTTGCTGGATATAACTAAGGAGTTTTTCCAGTCTTGGCACTTCACTCTTTTTTGCAACAGTTGTTTCCTTCTGTTGTAGAGTTTGTTTATGGTGGGGGACCACCAGATTGGCTTCCTTTTTTTGGAGGAGAACATCTTAGCTCTATTTGGTATGGCCCATTCCACGCACTTGTGTATGTGCTCATACAGTGCATTGGTGCATGATTCAGCAGTCATGCAACTATTTTCCATTTGCATGGGTGTCGTGAAGTTAGCCACCTCTGTTTTTAGAAGCCCAAAACTGCTTTGGAGAAGTTTTTTATGGTGGTTTCCTTGAGGGGGGGGGGGTGAGGGGGGATATGGATACCCATGGTGATTAGCTTTGGTTAGATCTGATCAGGGAGGAGTTGATTACTGGTGTAGAGCAACGGTCACTCAAGTTAGTAATGACTATGTCAAGGATGTTTCTACTCTTGGTGGGGGTAAGAATGAGTTGATCCAGGGCATTGGAATTAATGAATTCCAGAAAACATTGAGCAATTGTGTTGGTAATTGAGTAATTTTCCCAGTTAATGGAGGGATAGTTAAAGTCTCCCCGTATAAGGGTATTGAGCTGTACCCTAATATTTTCCAGTGTGTTTAGGAATGTGGAGTGGGAGTATTGAGACATGGTGGGAGATCTATAGCAGACAACAACCTGGATTGCAGTTTTACCTAGTGTTAGTTGTACCTGAAGTATCTCTGATGCGTTATGTTGGGCTACTAGTCTGAAGGTGTACATATCCTTTATAAATATGGAGACACCACTGCCTTTAGTGCTTTGATCCAGGTTTAGGGGCCGAAAGGTGTGGTATGAGTTATAGCCTTGTATTGCTGTGGTCCTCTCCCGAGCCTTGAACCAGGTCTCGATCACTGCACAGATGTCGATGTTCTCCATTTTGATCGAGTGCATTTTGAGATTTAGACTTCTAGTATTGAGTAGCATAACACTCAGATTTTGTTTGCTTGTAGCTGTTATGGTGGTAATTTTGTCTTTAGGACATTGCCTAAAAAAAGGCATTATAGGGGTGGCAAGAGCCTTGGCCAGTATCTGGAATCCCTGGGCTGACAGGTGCAGGCCATCTCTGGTGAAGCATCGAGGTCTGTCGATCATGTCATCCCAGGCAGTTAGATACTGGATCCCCTTAGAATGACACCAGAAACTTAGCCAATTGTTGAAGTCAGTCGTTTTCTGCTTGTACTGTGGTATCATTCTGGGTGATGGTAGGATGGTACTCAGAGCTAAGGTCATACCTGCCTGGGCTACAAGATCAGAGAGCTTCTTAATGTCTCTTTTCTTGTAGGTCAGTGAGGTACATCTTAGGCCATTCACACCAACATGGACAATGACAGAGTCATATTTGTACCTGTTGTGGAGTGACCCAAATGCATGCATTATGTGGCGGATCCTGGCACCCAACAGGCAGCTGACCACAACTTTCTCCCTATTCACCCTAGTGAGTGGGACATCAGTGCACCTTACTACTGAGTCACCTATGACTAGTGTATTGGGTAAGCTGTTTTGCCTTATGGGCTTTGGTTGAGTGGCACACTGTTTATGTGAGCTATGTGTCTCATGGTTTGTGCTGGGATGTGGTGGTTGTTTGTGCTTCTGCCTCAGAGGTCTCTGTTGTTTGGGCAGTGTTTCATTGAGAGCCTCCATGAAAGTAGGTGTGTGTTTTGTGTTACTATGTGAGGGTTGTGGTGGTTTATGTTTTGAAGGGCTATGTGTTGAATGTGGTGTCGTGCAGGTTTTATCCTTCTCCTCTTGACTGGCTAGTCCAGTCTTAACTTGAGAGTTCTTGGCTTCCATTTTGGCTATATATGTGCATCTCTCACAAGTCATAGTGATGGGAGGTAAGAGGACAGAGTTGTCTGTGTACATGAGGCAGTTGCTACACTGCCTCAGGATGCCAAGGTTCATCAGGTTGACAGTTGTAATTAGCGGTTTGAGTGCTTGGAATCTTAGCAAGCACTCACAATTGCTGTTGTGATTTGGACTTTATATCATGCTGGAATCTTTCTTTTTTTTTATTTGCAGTGTTGCTACTGTTCTCCAAAAAAAAAATGCACCTTGTTCTACAGAATATTTAGTAGAACAGTAGCATGGCGCACTCGTATTCACAACCATAATCTTGCTTTGTATTCTACAACAGTTTTGGAAGACATAGTCTTTTACGCTGCAGAAATATATTGTTTAACTCATGTATAATTAAAAATGACCAATTTTATTTCCTGCAGTACAAACACGTGTGAAAATGTATACTTAGATCGGAACATAAGTTTATATCCACCAACCTTTAAAATGTCACAATACGCAATTTGTGTAGATTAAAAAAAAAAAATCTTGCTATGTCACGGCATGTGTCCGCCATCTACTGTCTAACTATTCAAAAGAAAATCACAGTCCACAGAACTTAATTGTGTGTCATCTTAACACAAAGAAGTAAATGATTATTGCAGTGTAGGGCTTTGAAACGTAACTTCATTGCGAGTCATCTTAGCACAAAGAACAAGCAAATGGGTATTTAAGTGTACGGTTTTGAAACATTTAAGTAGACATAATGTTCAGTCTAGACTTGTCCAGAATTAGGGGCATCCAATAAAGCCAAATGGATGCATGTTTCAGTTTTTCTTTTACTGATCTCGTCTGCAAAGCATAAATGGATAGCTTGGCTAGGTTTTAGAAACATAATTTTATTTTACTTTTATTTTTACATTTCTTTACTGGGATAGTCCAACTGGGTGGAAGCCCATTTGTTGCCCTGATAACGGAAAAGTACCAGAAAAAGCTCAGAGAACTGACCTTTAGACTTGTCTGGATGAGCTCACTATATTAAGTTCTGAAGCCTTTTACAGGAAAAATGTCACTCAAAGTGTCTGAGTCTGTACAGAGTACTGCCAAACACTTGAGGGGAAACTAATACATAGACCCTGAAAATTTAAGGATGAAGTATTTAGGCAGATATTCTAAAGGTAGGAAGAAATCAAGCAGTACTTACTGAAAATAAAGAATTAGTTTGTCAAGAATGATGAAAAGAGGGGAGCCGCATGAATGGCTACTGCCTGGCTACTACTAATACTGGTCTCAGCACAGCTTCACTCTGTTGGGATACCGTACTCCTTTGCTTCTTTTCTCACCAGAAGTAAAATGTTAGCACCAATCCCAAGAAGAGAAGCAGGCCACAGCCTGTTTGGTGATCCACAGTCTTGTCCCAGATGATGCAAGGGTCTGCAGGCTTGTAGCCTTTTTCTGGCAGATGTCTTGAATAGCAACCAGACCAATCAGGTACATAAGCACAGACACTCTCCAACCAGAAATAGTCAGGAATCAATGCACTCTACTCCTACTCTCACCAGGATCAGAATACAAGCACAGATTCCAATCTGTCACCAATAAAGCAGTTATTAAGCTTTCTGGTGATCAGCAATCTCCAGGAAATAATGTAACTGCACTCCTTCTCTCACCAGGAGAAAACTGAAGCACTAATCAAAAGGTGACTACTGAGATGCAGAATGTGGGCTCTCCAAAAATGGGTGGTCTTGCAATAGATGCTTAAAGGTAAGATGAAAAAAATGGTTTATCCTAAACACTGCAGTGTGCACTAGAGGAGTTAGATGTGAAAGTAGGTAACTTAAGTTTGACCTGTCTAAAAGTTAAGTTTTAGTGTAGAGCCATTATTTTAAAACAGCAAGATAGATTCAAAGGCGGTGGTCACTTTTTTTTTTTATTTTGGTACTATGGAATACAGTAGGATGGCCAATAAATTTAAATAGCTGAAGGGGAGTGATTTCACAAAATGATAATTTTGTGCTTACACCAGCCAGTAAAAGTGGAGAGGAAATTAAATATATGGTCAAGTTAAAATAAGGAGCAGCAACTAGAAAGACAGTGGTGTTTAAGCATACAACAGTAACCGGGTAAGAGGGTGGGAAAAAATTCTGTCTGACTCACAAGAAACAGAGCTATGGTGTCTTTTCAAGTTTTAATATGCAGTTAAAAGCAGAATACAAGTAAAACACAGTGTAAAGAAAACAAATCACAGTATACAAAATAGAAAAAGTTAATAAAGTAATACAAAATACAACAAATAAAAAGCAAGCTAACCTTTCCCTCACAGCAAACTGTAGCAAAGTCTGGGTGAGTCTTTCCAGTAAAATTAAACAAATAGGCCTTTAGTTCGAGTTTGAGGCAAGCAGTTGGGAGAATATATTAGCCTAATAGTAGCAGGAAGGTAGTTCTATAAATTACATACTTTGGTTGAATATAGGGAGTCACCAAAGAAAGGTTTTGATTTTTTTTTGAATTGAAGTAGATTTGTTTCTGAGTAAAAGGGCGTTATGCAAGTGTACCTTTGCAGAAGTGAAGTAAGGGATGGTCATGTATCAGGAAAGAAAAACATTCTGTATGACATTTTTAGCTGTATATAGCTGATGTTTTTGTGAATTCAAAATGAATGCTATGTTATTCAAGACAAACACTGGGCTAAAATACTAACATTAAATTTGTGTGAAGTATTCCTGAAAGGAAACAAGAATGCATTAAAATATAAATTACTATAACTGCATTAAAGGTGAGCAGAGAAGAAAGTGTAGTACTTGGTTAAATATGAATGGGCAAATATTTAATTGAGCTAAAATCAACTTTTAAAGACACCAAATGTTAAAGGGTATGAGAAATACTAAAACAGCTGGAATGAACAGTGGCGTACTAGATTCTTGTAAATGAATGATTGGTTATAAACATATGCATCTTGGGAAGAAAACTGCATCCATTAATTATTGTAGGAAAATTGTTTTGCTGCATATCTTATGAGAATCTAAAGTACACATTGCAGATAAATGTTCTCAACTCTGACTGTTTTAAAGTGTATGAAAAAGCAGTCATCCGTTTAAAGTTAAAACCATTTAAATGCTCAAAATATTCATTTTGTATGATGGAAACATTCGTCCATCTGCAGTCTTCATATCATTGAATTTAAAAAATAAAATATTATGATCAGGTCATATCCAACAATTTAGATGGATTCTTTTTCATAAACATGCCTGGTTGCATATCAGAACTTAGTCTGCCTGGTGGAAGACAGGAGAATACAAAGGAGCATTTTCCATGCAGTTTATTTTATTGGACAGTCCTGCATACAGAAACAAGCAACCAAGTGTACTGCTACCAGGGAACAAGTATTCATGAATAGTGCTGTGTGCCATGCCTTTACCAGGGAACAAGTATTCATGAATATTGCTCTGTGCCATGCCATTACCAGGGAACAAGTATTCATGAATAGTGCTGTGTGCCATGCCATTACCAGGGATCAAGTATTCGTGAATAGTGTTGTGTGCCATGCTTTTACCAAGAACAAGTATTCATGAATAGTGCTGTGTGCCATGCCTTTACCAGGGAACAGGTATTCATGAATAGTGCTGTGTGCCATGCCTTTACCAGGGAACAGGTATTCATGAATAGTGTTGTGTGCCATGCCATTACCAGGGAACAGGTATTCATGAATAGTGTTGTGTGCCATGCCATTACCAGGGAACAAGTATTCATGAATAGTGCTGTGTGCCATGCCTTTACCTTTTAACAAGTATTCATGAATAGTGCTGTGTGCCATGCCTTTACCAGGGAACAAGTATTCATGAATAGTGCTGTGTGCCATGCCTTTACCAGGGAACAAGTATTCATGAATATTGCTGTGTGCCATGCCTTTACCAGGGAACAGGTATTCATGAACAGTGCTGTGTGCCATGCCTTTACCAGGGAACAAGTATTCATGAATAGTGCTGTGTGCCATGCCTTTACCAGGGAACAAGTATTCATGAATAGTGCTGTGTGCCATGCCTTTACCAGGGAACAAGTATTCATGAATAGTGCTGTGTACCATGCTTTTACCAGGGAACATGTATTCATGAATAATGCTGTGTGCCATGCCTTTACCAGGGAACAATAGTGCTGTGTGCCATGCCTTTACCACGGAACAAGTATTCATGAATAGTGCTGTGTGCCATGCCTTTACCAGGGAACAAGTATTCGTGAATATTGCTGTGTGCCATGCCTTTACCAGGGAACAGGTATTCAAGAATTGTGCTGTGTGCCATGCCTTTACCAATGGAACAAGTATTCATGAATAGTGCTGTGTGCCATGCCTTTACCAGGGAACAGGTATTCACGAATAGTGCTGTGTGCCATGCCTTTACCAGGGAACAGGTATTCATGAATAGTGATGTGTGCCATGCCTTTACCAGGGAACAAGTATTCATGAATAGTGCTGTATGCCATGCCTTTACCAGGGAACAAATATTCATGAATAGTGCTGTGTGCCATGCCTTTACCAGGGAACAAGTATTCATGAATAGTGCTGTGTACCATACCTTTACCAGGGAACAAGTATTCATGAATAGTGCTGTATGCCATGCTTTTTCCAAGGAACAAGTATTCATGAATAATGCTGTGTGCCATGCCTTTACCAGGGAACAAGTATTCGTGAATAATGCTGTGTGCCATGCCTTTACCAGCAAATAAGTATTCATGAAAAATGCTGTGTGCCATGCCTTTACCAGGGAACAAGTATTCATGAATAATGCTGTGTGGCATGCTTTTACCAGGGAACAATAGTGCTGTGTGCCATGCCTTTACCAGGAAACAAGTATTCATGAATAGTGCTGTGTGCCATGTCTTTACCAGGGAACAGGTATTCATGAATAGTGCTGTGTGCCATGCCTTTACCAGGGAACAAGTATTCATGAATAGTGCTGTGTGCCATGCCTTTACCAGGGAACAAGTATTCGTGAATAGTGCTGTGTGCCATGCCTTTACCAGGGAACAAGTATTCATGAATAGTGCTGTGTACCATGCTTTTACCAGGGGACATGTATTCATGAATAATGCTGTGTGCCATGCCTTTACCAGGGAACAATAGTGCTGTGTGCCATGCCTTTGCCACGGAACAAGTATTCATGAATAGTGCTGTGTGCCATGCCTTTACCAGGGAACAGGTATTCATGAATAGTGCTGTGTGCCATGCCTTTACCAGGGAACAAGTATTCATGAATATTGCTGTGTGCCATGCCATTACGAGGGAACAAGTATTCGTGAATAGTGCTGTGTGCCATGCCTTTACCAAGGAACAAGTATTCGTGAATATTGTTGTGTGCCAAGCCTTTACCAGGGAACAAGTATTCATGAATAGTGCTGTGTGCCATGCCTTTACCAGAGAACAATTATTCATGAATATTGCTGTGTGCCATGCCTTTACCAGGGAACAGGTATTCATGAATAGTTCTGTGTGCCATGTTTTTACCAGGGAACAGGTATTCATGAATAGTGCTGTGTGCCATGCCATTACCAAAGAACAAGTATTCATGAATATTGCTGTGTGCCATGCCTTTACCAAGGAACAAGTATTCATGAATAGTGCTGTGTGCCATGCCATTACCAGGGAGCAAGTATTCATGAATATTGCTGTGTGCCATGCCTTTACCTGGAAACAAGTATTCATGAATAGTGCTGTGTGCCATGCCTTTACCATGGAACAAGTATTCATGAATAGTGCTGTGTGCCATGCCTTTACCAGGGAAAAAGTATTCATGAATAGTGCTGTGTGCCATGCATTTACCAGGAAACAAGTATTCATGAATAGTGCTGTGTACCATGTCTTTACCAGGGAACAGGTATTCATGAATAGTGCTGTGTGCCATGCCTTTACCAGGGAACAGGTATCCATAAATAGTGCTGTGTGCCATGCCTTTACCAGGGAACAGGTATTCATGAATAGTGCTGTGTGCCATGCCTTTAGCAGGGAACAGGTATTCATGAATAGTGCTGTGTGCCATGCCTTTACCAGGGAACAAGTATTCATGAATAGTGCTGTGTGCCATGCCTTTACCAGGGAACAAGTATTCATGAATAGTGCTGTGTGCCATGCCTTTACCAGGGAACAAATATTCATGAATAGTGCTGTGTGCCATGCCTTTACCAGGGAACAAGTATTCATGAATAGTGCTGTGTACCATACCTTTACCAGGGAACAAGTATTCATGAATAGTGCTGTATGCCATGCTTTTTCCAAGGAACAAGTGTTAATGAATAATGCTGTGTGCCATGCCTTTACCAGGGAACAAGTATTCATGAATAATGCTGTGTGCCATGCCTTTACCAGGGAACAATAGTGCTGTGTGCCATGCCTTTACAAGGGAACAAGTAATCATGAATAGTGCTGTGTGCCATGCCTTTATCAGCAAACAAGTATTCATGAAAAATGCAGTGCGCCATGCCTTTACCAGGGAACAAGTATTCATGAATAATGCTGTGTGCCATTCTTTTACCAGGGAACAATAGTGCTGTGTGCCATGCCTTTACCAGGGAACAAATATTCATGAATAGTGCTGTGTGCCATGCCTTTATTGGGGAACAAGTATTCATGAATAGTGCTGTGTGCCATGCCTTTACCAGGGAACAAGTATTCATGAATAGTGCTGTGGGCCATGCTTTTACCAGTGAACAAGTATTCATTAATAATGCTGTGTGCCATGCCTTCACCAGGGAACAAGTATTCATAAATAGTGCTGTGTGCCATGCCTTTAGCATGCAACACGTATTCATGAATAATGCTGTGTGCCATGCCTTTACCAGGGAACAAGTATTCATGAATAGTGCTGTGTGCCATGCCTTTACCAGGGAACAAGTATTCATGAATAGTGCTGGGTGCCATGCCTTTACACAGGAACAAGTATTCATAAATAGTGCTGTGTGCCATGCCTTTACCAGGGAACAAGTATTCATAAATAGTGCTGTGTGCCATGCCTATACCAGGGAACAAGTATTCATGAAAAATGCTGTTTGCCATGCCTTTTACCAGTGAACAAGTATTCATGAATAATGCTGTGTGCCATGTCTTTACCAGGGAACAAGTATTCATGAATAATGCTGTGTGCCATGCCTTTACCAGGGAACAATAGTGCTGTGTGCCATGCCTTTACAAGGGAACAAGTAATCATGAATAGTGCTGTGTGCCATGCCTTTACCAAGGAACATGTATTCATGAATAGTGCTGTGTGCCATGCCTTTACCAGGGAACAAGTATTCTTGAATAGTGTTGTGTGCCATGCCTTTACCAGGGAACAAGTATTCATGAATAGTGCTGTGTGCCATGCCTTTACTAGGGAACAAGTATTCATAAATATTGCTGTGTGCCATGCCTTTACCAGGGAACAAGTATTCATGAATAGTGCTGTGTGCCATGCTTTTACCAGGGAAAATGTATTCATGAATAATGCTGTGTGCCATGCCTTTACCAGGGAACAATAATGCTGTGTGCCATGCCTTTACCAGGGAACATGTATTCATCAATAGTGCTGTGTGCCATGCCTTTACCAGGGAACACATATTCATGAATAGTGCTGTGTGCCATGTCTTTACTAGGGAACAAGTATTCATGAATAGTGCTGTGTGCCATGCCTTTACCAGGGAACAAGTATTCATGAATAATGCTGTGTGCCATGCCTTTACCAGCGAACAAGTATTCACGAATAATGCTGTGTGCCATGCCTTTACTAGTGAACAAGTATTCATGAATAATGCTGTGTGCCATGCCTTTACCAGGGAACAAGTATTCATGAATAATGCTGTGTGCCATGCCTTTACCAGGGATCAATAATGCTGTGTGCCATGTCTTTACCAGGGAACAGTTATTCAAGAATAGTGCTGTGTGCCATGCTTTTACCAGGGAACAAGTATTCATGAATAGTGCTGTGTGCCATGCCTTTACCAGGGAACAAGTATTCATAAATAGTGCTGTGTGCCATGCCTTTACCAGGGAACAAGTATTCGTGAATAGTGCTGTGTGCTATGCTTTTACCAGGGAACAAGTATTCATGAATAGTGCTGTGTGCCATGCCTTTACCAGGGAACAAGTATTCATGAATAATGCTGTGTGCCTTGCCTCTACCAGCGAACAAGTATTCATGAATAGTGCTGTGTGCCATGCCTTTTCCAGGGAACATGTATTCATGAATAGTGCTGTTTGCCATGCTTTTACCAAGAATAAGTATTCATGAATAATGCTGTGTGCAATGCCTTTACCAGCAAACAAGTATTCATGAATAGTGCTGTGTGCCATGCCTTTACCAGATGTATTCATGAATAGTGCTGTGTGCCATGCCTTTACCAGGGAACAAGTATTCATGAATAATGCTGTACTACAGGCTTAGTTCAAGAAGCAGCAATAGTTAGCAATATGTGATTCATCAAATCCTCATCGGCAGTTAATGAGTAAGGAATGGTATGCAGTTAGTACTTCTAAATTATGTTCCTTTGGCATGAGAAATGCAGCAATCATTTACAAGTGACTGCTTGAAGCAGTGCTACGTCAGTGTGGTATGTTACTGCTGACTGCAAAATTTATGTAGGTGGTCATTAAAGAAACTATGAAGGTAATGTCTTAATGTGCAGTAACCAATAGTAGTGTGTGTGTATGTATGTATGTTTGGGGATGTGCCTAAGTTTAATGTGTTGCTCCTTTCTTGTTCAAACTGTATATAGTACATTTTAGAGGTTGTCCAAGGTAGAGGCATTTCTCTTTGGTCACTTGCTGATAATATTTAGTCGTACCGCTCCTTTACTCTGCTCTGTTCCTGACATCACCAGACTGAAAGGCTACAAACTTGTTCTGCAGTAGATGATCAGCTGGCAGCTGAAAGACCACACTAATGAAAACTAAGGCAATGTTGTTGCTGACTACTTTTGCATCATTACATCTCTGTCTCCTTTTCCTGTTGTAATAGATAGAAGGAAAGTTTAGAATTTATATTTCAAGTCTGTGATCTTGGTGTGATTCTAGATGATGGATTTGTTCTGAAGGGTCAAGTGCATGCTATCCTGAATACCTCATATTTCATGGAAAGAAAAACCTATCCCATCTTCAGACCTGGGAAAGTAATTCAGTCACTGCAATGCCCACAATCCCTTTTACCTTAGCCTTTTTGATGAGGCTCTGGCATTGCTGCAGCAGACACAAAATTATATACAAACTATTGATTGGCAGGTCTTGGACCTGTTATACCAGTTTTTCAGCGGTACACAACCTGAAGCTTACTTACCTGAACAAACATTTGATACCCAATGTTCCAGCAAGGTTCTGCAACTCCTCAGAATAGAGGCTGCTGGTTGTTCTCTGGTTATATTTGGTAAGATTTGGTAGATTAACTTTTGCTTATTTTGCTTAATTCCTCTGGAATTTGCCACCTTTCCAGATTCATGACTTCAACTCCAAATCCTCCTTTTGGAGGTCCTTGTGTTATCATCTTGTTATGAGTCTATACAGATCGAGCTTGTTGGAATCTATTTATAATGTAATATTTTTTATGATAGTTTATGGAGGGTGGCACAGCAGTTAGCATTATCTCCTCCCAGCAAAAGATTCTTTATCTCAGTGCTCAGCTGGTCTGTCCTTCTGTGTGGAGTCTGCATCTACTCTGTTTTCTCACAGGTTTTCTCTTGATGCTCCGGTTTCCTCCTACATTCCAAACACATGCAATATGTGGATCAGACACTCCAAGTTGGCCGCAGGTGTGAGCATGCATGTGTGAGTGTCATGCACATGTGTGGTATGGAAGAACAACCACAGCAGGGTTAGGCACCTGGATGTGTGAACCTTGGCTCTAAATGATTCCTATTATTGAGGTGACACCTCAACCCTATGAGCATACATGGAGAAAAAAGGGCTGTGGATGGATGAATGGATTTTTATGATACTTATTTTAGTTTGCTTGTAATTCATGTAATTTTCACTTTTCATAATTATTACACAGTGTTTAGGTGCTTAAGCAAATAAACATCAGATGTTTTCCTTGTTTTGCTTTGCCTATTACGTAACAACCATGATCCACCACCACTTCCAAAAATCAAGCTAAGCCACATTAGTTTGTTTATTTTTGATGAGCAGACTGTTTGTGCTGATCCTGCCCAGCAGTTTATACACAAGTATCACTTTTAGTAGATCTTGCAGTTTCTGTGTAAAGAACATTAAAATGACAGAATGAAGACTGTACAGCTATCAGGTTGTCACGATTTGGCCACGTTATGCAGTTATTCCATGGTTAAAATTTGAAGTCACCTTCATCAGACCATACATTCTGATTCTGTAATTCTGAATAATGTCTTTTTTTGATTTTAGTGTCAAATTTCCTGAAGGGCAGGTGGCCTGATCATCCTCAAGTGCTTGAATGTTCACGTATTCACCTGGGTTCCAATATGGTTTTCTCTGTCTGCTTGTTGTGCTGATTTCTTAAGCTTGCTTGGGAGGCATCCCTACTGATAATGGGGTGCTGCAGATATGGTTCACAGTTGCACCCTACAGCTTAAGTAACTTTTTGTATTCTAAGTTAATGGTATTGTTCTCCTGGTAAATACAGTTATTAAAAGCATTGAGCAGTAATTGTCTGAAAAATATGTTGTGTTTGTGTGGCTAGGCGTGGATAGTGGTATTTGTAGGCCGTCTTTTGTTTATTGGGAAAGTAAATGTAGAAACAGTAACCTGATCTCTACCACGATGTAATGAAGACACACTTGAAAGTCCAAAAGGCAGTAAGCAAATATTAAAATAGCACACTTGTAGTTAAAAGTCCATGAAGCAGTCAGACAACGTAGCAAAATTGTAGTAAAAAGCTCCTTTAATCCATAAAATAGTGGGTAACGGTAAGCGCTTTCGCTTGTTTTTTTATTGGGAAAGTCTGACTGGGCACAAGTCCCATTTTCAGTGGAGGCCTGGGGAGAAAAATTCCACATAAAATGCATATTTACAATGAACAACATAAAAATGAAACATTTTAAGCATTGCTTTGTAGGCAGTACTGAGACAAATAGTAAAGACATTTATCACATACTTTAGAAGTTATTATTTTACATTAGTCAAATACATGTTAACAGTAACAGCTGGAGAGAGAAAAGCAATGATAAATAGTGTCAGTATATGTATATTGACATTAATGAGGCAAGGTGTCACTGTAGCAAGAACAGAAAATAGCAGAGCAGGATGGGTATAAGCAGAAATAATCAAGAAAAACATAACTAGAAAATGTTCTGATAGTGGAGAGGTTAAGATAACTGTAGATAACCAAGATGATGAGGTGGGCAAGGTCAGGGTATTAGTAAGTGAGGATTAAGGATATAGGTTAATTGGTGGAGCAGTAGTGGGGCTAAAAGAAAAAAAAAGAGACATGGATAAGAAAGGTGAAAGTTATTGATGGAGAGATTGGTAATGGAAGAGAAACAGAAAGAGAGGTGAGTTTATTCAGGATGGGATCACAAGCATAGCCATGAGGAAGATAGGTGCTGTTTTAGGTTGTTTTGAAATGTGCGGTAATGTCTTGTTTTAGGGTGGGTGGGATGGAGTTCCAGTGCTTAGAAACATAGGTTTAGTAAAGTGACTTTTCTGCACTGTTATGAGACTTGGTCCTGGTCAGGAGTAATTAGTTCTGTGTTCCTAGGAGGGTAGTAGTGTTTCAGGATGTTTGGTAGTGATGGGCAGGTGTCGGGATTGTGTATTATTTTGTGTTCACTAAGAATCTGGGAGTAGCTAAGAAAATTAGGTAGTAAGAGCCAGTGTAGGTCCTTCAGTGCTAGGGACTGGTATGAATGGTTTGGTAAGTTGGATGCAAACTTAGCTATTTTATTGTAGCAGCCTAATAGCTTATTTTTTAAGGTGGAGTGAAGGTTACTCAGGATGGGTGCTATACAGAGAAGTGATAGGAGAAGATAAAATGTTTCTAAAGAATTTCTATAGTAGTCAGCGAGAAGGGTTTCCAATGCAGAAACAAATCCTTACTGCGAAGTTTTGGTGATGGCTTGAATGATGTGTTAATCATATTTTAAGTTATCATCAATTAAGACACCAAGAAGATTTGTGTTGGAACCTGTTTCAGTTGAGCTATTATCTGCTTGTGTGATGTTGAAGGATTGCTGCTGTGCTGACAGTGATTTAAGTAAGAACATTATTTTTTTTATCACTTAAAAGTAGTTGGAGGTCATCTTGCCAGGCCTCAACTGGGGTAAAGGAGCTCTGGGTCATCTTGTGGAGTGGTGGCATTATCTGCATATTGTACTATGAAGGCTTTGTTTGGAAGCATGGTGAAGATTATTACTGAAGATGTTGAATAGTAAAGGGCCTAGAATAGATCCCTGAGGTACTCCAACATAGGCAAAGAGTAAGGGGGAGAGATCTCTTTTCCATTTTGCAGCCTTGAGTCTGTTGGTGATATAGTTGTACAACCAGTTAAGGGGTGAATAGGATAGTCTAGTGAGAATACTTCATGGAGCAGGAATCGATGTGAAACTCTGTCAAATGCTTTTTGAAGTGTGTAAGAGGAAGGATAGCAGGTTACCAGTATTTTATTAGAGTATGATTTTGATAAAACTGTGCAGAGCAGTAGTGGTGCTGTGATGAAGTCAGAAACCATTCTGAGTGTTGCAGAGGAGATTGTTATTGTGAAGATGGGAAAGGAGTTGGGAACATAACTCTCAATTGTCCAGATTTTTTTCTTATGTTTTAGGTTGGTTTCTCACAAAATCAGTAGTTTTCAGGCAAATCATGAAGGATTTAAGCTGCTAAATGATGACATGAATTTAAATATCAGACTTCATAGTCTTTAGAAAATGAATGTTAATGTAAAACCTGCTATTCTAGTAACTTAGAAAGTTTATAGGAGCAGGATTTAAAATTTTACCCTGATTTTGGGCCTTTGCCATTAATTTTGACTTTGTTCAGGTTTCTTGCACTTTAAGGTTGAGGGATGTAGTTGGCAATGAATGAATTTTTCCAATATTTTGGGGAGTGGCGGTAGAATGGCTATAGGTCAGTAATCAGAGGAGTCAGTGGATGTTCCCCCCCTTTATACAGATGTATGAAGTAGGACTTTTTCCAGATGGCAGGGACATAGCTTTCTGTAATTGATCAGTTTATCTGTATAGATCAAGGGTGAGCTATAGCATCTGTAGCAATTCTGAGGTATTCTGTCAGCAGATTGCAGCAGCTGGTGTGGAATTTTTTAGTTTAAGGAGGTGTTTTGATAGAAGAGGTAGATACTGGTTGGCGGGATAAAGGATTTTCATGGTAATTAGTACCATCTGGAATAGTGAGGCTGATGGTCAGTTTGCTGTTAAGGAGAGGGAAGAGCGTATGAAATGTGTATCAAACTGAGTAGCCACAGGGGATGAGTTATTGGAGGCAGTTGATGTAGTCATAGTTTGGCCTGGGTGTTATTGTCTTTTTAATCCATTCCAGAAAAGCTTAGGGTTATGTTGGTGGTTGTCTTGAAGCTTGGAAAAGCATTCATTTTCATTTGATCTGATTTTTTTGTTTAAAAAGGTTCCGAAGCTGTCTAAAATATTGCCAGTTTTGTTAGTCACCATTTAGCACAAGTTGCCTGGTTTCTCTTGTGAGCCGTGGGGTGGGGCTGGAGTTGATCTGTTTTGATCTGACGGGAGCTAGTCTGTTTACTATGTTAAGAAATGTATTGTTAAAGTGAGTGGGATAAAATTTTGAGGTGAGCTGTATTTTTCATATTTTTGCAAAGTGGTCTAAATTTACCTGTTTGTTTAATGACAGTCTTGGTTTATTATTTTTTTTTCTGGCAGTATGGTCTATAGCAAATGTAGCAGTCTCATACGAAATACAACTGACTGAACAGGTACAGTTTTACATAGTGCCACATACACTGAATGGTGCAATAAGCAAAACAATGTAAAATATTTGCTTTATATTCATTGCTATGCAGATCAAAATCCATTGTTTTAATTTTTTCAAGGTTACCATATTTTATGCACAATCTGCCATGAATCAATAGACATGTTGCACTTGCACAGGGATTTATGAACAGCAAAGCACCATGTACCAGGGACACACAGCTGTATCAAACACTGAAAAAGAAAAGGACATAACACCAAAATCAGTACCTCCCCAGGTCTCATATTTTAAAAACATAAATTTATAATTTGTTTTCATTATTCTCATGTCAACAAGAAAACATGGAACTTTTAAGAATAAAATTGTATATTTTTAAATAATGTTTTATCTCTCGCCTTCACGTTATTTGACCTGACAGCATTTAAGGTTCATTTTCTGCTGTTAAACCCAGAACCATTTCAGGCCTGAAATCATACAGCTAAATCATACCTATCCCTCTCACAGCAGCCCTATTATAACACTGTAGTGCAAACCATACTTTCAGAGTAATATTTTTAGACAAAGTGTTTAGATGTACTATTTTAAAAGTGTTTCCTTTTCTTCCAATAAATTGAAAGGAAAACTTACTGCTTGAACAAAGAACACTATTGAGTGTTGCTGTAGCCCTTGGGCTCCAGCAGGGTTGTAATCTGCTCCATTACCCTTGCAGCACTTGAGTTCACTCTACTACCCTAACCTACTACCATTTCCCACACACCTCAACTATCTCTACACTTATACTAACCAAACTCCATACACCAATCCCCCATCTTTCTGATCTCATTCCCAAAATCCACCTCAGACACTAATCACACATCTCTCTAATTTAGGGTTACCACCTGTCCCACTTTGCGAGGGACAGTCCCTCTTTGAGCAGTTGTGTCCTGACAAAAAATTGTAAAAATGGCAAATGTCCTGAGATTTTAGGACAAAATTATTTCGTATATTTTATGTAATAGTTACATAAAACAGTTATTCTGTATCTAAAATACCTAAATGTTATAAGAAACAAAATAAGCAACTAAAATGCTACCAGAATAAGCTTTTATTTAGGCAAAAAAGTTAAGTTCTAACCTTTGTACTGACCATGGGTATGTGTTGGCTTGTAAAATCTGATGTTTGTACCAAAAATGTCCCACTTTGGCCATTTGAAAAGGTGGCAACCCTACTCTAATTTCCTCTTTTTCCCTTCTTACTCCCGCTCTACGTCTCACTCTAGCCACACCTCTCACTAATGTTTCTCTATCTAAACCAGTTTAATACCAGACCAATCCACCAAGCATCCTCTATACTCATCGTACCCTTACCTGCACACATCTCATCCTACCACTCAACACTACATTTAACAACCTATGTCTCCCCCACCATAACACACCAATCTCTGAACTCAGCACACTATTGCCACCCTATATTACCCAGCCTTTAACTATCTCACTTCTGTCCTAAATGAAATGCATGCTCATCAAATAGCCACATCAACCCTGCTACAGCTCCATTGTGTCAACAAGAAACACAAAAAATACTACTACCACTACCACTCCACTATCAGTCTTAATCTCAGTGGGGACATCCACTCCAGCTCAGCACCCTCCCAACAAACCATGTACCGATACATCAATACTACTCCACCCACCCAAATATATGCTACTCACAATAAACTGCAACCTACTTCTCATAAATCTTAAAAGCATCTGTAGCAAACTACCCAACCTACATGCATGCATAGCAACCCACACCCTTGGCATTCTAGTTACTACAGAAACCTGACTAAAATTTAGCACCAAAGATAAATAAATCCTTCTAGTCTACAGCCTACTAAGAAATGACATACACCATAAAAAAGCATCAGGTGTAGCAATATTCAATAAAAACTCTCTCAACCTTACCAACTATTGCCATCCTTACCAAATTTAATAATGCTGAAATAATTGTCTCACTATTTCACCTCAATAAACATAAAAAACATCTGTATGATAGGCATATATATATCCCCCTAGGCAACAAAGCAAAACTCTAGAATACATCCTAGATTGGACTTCTCACAATATAAACAAAGAAACTATCATTCTAGGTGACTGTGATGTAGACTAGTGACTAATTGATTCTAACCTCCCTTATCTACCAATCAGCTTTTCAGTTTAACCCAACTGATCACATCTCCAACCAGAACCGATAAGTATAGTAACAAGCAATTCATCCTAGGTGGGATACTCTCAACCTCACCCACTAAAATCAACACTGCTGACTGCCTTGCTGACACCATCAGTGACCACCCCCACTTTTGTGGTCAGAAATATCAACCACAACCCCAAGAACATAGTCATTAAACAAGTACATTAGCTAAACTCCTTTAATAAAGGCATTTTCCTAGAGTACCTATCCAAATGCAAAAATTTACCACTAGATGAAGCTATAGCCCATTTTAATCTCATATTCATTACCATTCTTACTGAACTAGATTCCATTACCTCTGCCTCATGGCTCACAAAAGATACTATCCAACTCATGCAAATCAGGCAAAGCACGGTCCATAAACAAAACACAAGAAAACAGAGTTTATTTTAGGCAACTTAGAAATCAAGCAAAATAATCACAATAAAACCCATCAATTTCACAAGCTCTAAAACAGGCCTCGACCTAATCCTAAACAGTTCTGGTCAACTGAAAAATCATCTCTACCCAGGACACTTATCCACCTTCCACTTCTAGCTCAACAATCCTATTGCCACCCATTTCAGTGTCAATTTTACAGTCTGTCATCTCTCTACTCAAAAATAAACAGTTTTTCCCTTCGATATACCAACCTCCATAATCACAGCACCTCTTCTTTCTCACTTCAGCAAGTACCAGTTACTACCATCAAAAAACTTTTCCAAAAACGTAAAATGACAGCTACTGCAGCTGATTATTTACCACCAGAATACTTCAAATTAGCAGCAGACGCATTGTATATCTTGCTTGCTTATTTGTAAACAGATCCATCACAGAATGCTGCCCCCCCTCCACTATATGGAAAAAAAATCCCACATAATACCCCTTCACAAAGGTGGCTCAAACAATAACTTCTCCAATTATAGCTCAATAGCAATCTTACTACTCAACAAAAATACTAGAAAAATGTATACACTCACATATACTATCCCATCTCACCACTAACAACCTCCTTTCCCCCACTCAACATGGCTACCACCCATACCACAGTACTGCTACTGCTCTTAACTTTATTGAAACTATTAACAAACGCAGAACCAAATAAAAGCAAACTAGTATCTTCCCTTTACCATATGTCCAAAGTATTTGACACTGTATGTAACCCGCTCTTACTACAAGAACTGTCTTCCTTCTGTCTATCCCAGTCAAACCTCTGCTGGTTTCACATGCATCTCTGCAACAGAAAACATGCTGTCAAATAAAAGCAGGACCTCTCATCTTTCCTATCTGTGGACATTGGTGTTTTCCCAAGGCTCCATACTGGGACCACTACCCTTTAATATGTTCATCAATAGTCTTTGTAGAGCTTGCAAACATAGTGCTGCAGTCCAATATGCTGAAAACACTGCCCTCATATGCCCAGCCCCAAGCCTCCCCAACTCTAACATATGACTGACGAGTCATTCACATCAACTGAAGCATGAGTAAGTGACCACCAGTTGATCCTAAATGTAAAAAATAAATAAAAAAAGCAAGCTAATGTTATTTACTCCAAAATCATTTAATTTACTCAAACCATCCTTTTGCATCATTTCAGCTAACAACACCATCATAGAAACACTGCCAAGCACCAGACTATTGAGGGCGGCCATAATAGACAAGTTAAAATACGATTAACACACTTCCCTTTCCATCCAAAAAAAAGAAGAAAACACCAAAAACAGGACTTCTTTACCACAACTTACAGTACCTCACAGATACATTCATGGTATCACTGGCCATTTCCTACCTTTTCCCTCCCACAAACCTGATACCTGTCCATCACTACTAAATATTCTCAAACCATACTCCCCACCAAGATCACTGAGATCTATTAACAAAAGCCTTTTGTCTCCCACCAAAACCTATAATACTGCCGGTGACTCACTCTCCGCTTCCTATGTTACTAGAAATGGAATGCCATCCCCTCTACTCTTAAACAGACACTGCTATAAAACATTTCAAGACCAGCTTAAAAAATATCTAATATCCACCTGACATTGTGCTAACTCCCATCTCAGCTAACACCTCTCATGCACCTTTCTTGCCTCTTTTTGGGCTAAGAGCTTGCCCCAGTATATCTCCAACCCACCTATCAATCCTACTATACTTTTTCTTTCTAACTGCCCCCCATTATCCCCACTTAAACTAACATTTACTTTGTCCACCACACACATCATACTATCCTATACATCCTTATGCTACCATACTCCCTCACCACTACTCAGACTTAATATTATCTGTCTCACTGCAACTGGTTTTCTTTTTTGTCATCCACAATCACCATTTCACATACTCTCATGCTTATCCCTCACCACCTAAAGTACTTAATTATTTTCCTTAAATCTTCATTCTTCTCTTACTTTCATTTCAAACTTTTTCAGTCTTCCAACTCTCTGCAATTAGTAACCCTCCTTCAATGCTATAAACCTCCTAGACTGTGTCTCCATTTATTAATTGTATTTATTATTGTTGTTTATTGTTGCTATTATTCTAACAATGCTATGTGTGTTTTTCCTGTTGCTGTCAATATTTTACATTTTAAAAAGTTTTCTGTAATTTACTCTGACATTTGTTTAATTATGTAACAAGGAGCTTGTTTCCCCTGCCTTCTGCAGAAAATGGGAGTGTAAGGGTATCCAGACTCTCCCAGTAAACAAATAGCAATAAATAAACAAAATACATTTTTTCATTTTGTGGTGTTTTTCTTAAAGACATTGGAAAGCTAGTATTTAGTGATATGTCAGTGTGCATAATCACTGCATTAGAATGTGAAATTATAATTACTTCTTTAAATTATATATACCATGTTCTTCCAGGTTAAAAACACAACTTCAAATCTAGAAAGCACCATGAGGAGTTATTAAAATGAGGCTACAGACTGCCTGAGACTTCAGCAACAAAAGTCTTGTGTAACTGTTAAATATAATGGTATAATTCCTACTTTACTGTAACTGGAGGAGTCTAGTGTCCTAATGCACATACTGACCTTACTGACAGCACTGGTTGCCCAGTTTGCAAGTATCCACCTCTGAAATGCAATATATTATTCTTCACATGCACATGTAGTTTCTTTTGAATAATAAACATCTTTCTCCACCTGTAATAAACCATAGCCCAAATTTGTATTTAACCACCTTTGTAATGTTAGCAGCACCAATTGTTGTCATCCCTGTTGTGACACCATTAGGAACCTAAATCACAAGCCCCACATTCAGAAAGAGAGGAAAACATCCAACACCTGCAACCTTTTATGTATTTAAAACAATCATCCCACTTACCTACATCGGTTGTTTTCTATACCCAGTCACTTACTGTGAGATTTATGGACATTCATTCCTCCCTTATCTGTAGTTTCCCTGATGATACAAAAAGGTACTGAATTTGTCAATTTATGAAATTCAGGGAATCCCCTCCAATCACAAGTGCAATTTCTTAGTTACAATAATAATAAAAAATACCCCCATTCACTGCAATGTCTACTCACATGAAGAACTCTTTGTAAGGTTGCAGAAGATGTTCACTTCCACTAAACTCTTCATTTTGCAAAGTCGACTTGGACTGGGTCACTGAAAACCAGAAAACTATGCTGTACTACTTGACATACTAATGAAGAAAAAGACCCATCACCATTCATCTTCCCACAATGCAACGCTCAGCCCTTTAAAATTACAGTTATCTTCTCATTTATTGTGACCTATTCTAATTCTTGAAGAGACGACCACAGAGTGAAGTAGTCATTTCTACAGGGCATTCTGTAAATCACATGACCATTTGTTAATATTTGAGCCTAGACTTTAAGCATGCCATGTGCAGTCTACTTTATGAATTATGTTAGTGCATTGTGTGGCTAAGTACTGAAATGTAATTGCACAATTATCCTTTTGGCTGGCATTTCTCAATGGCAGTGTCATTGCTCTTAAGGTGAGACTACATGATTATCAAATTATAAGCTTGATCCAAAAACTAACATCTGACAAAATACAGCCTGCATTTTAATTTGATGATTGCTAATAACTTTTACAGTTCCATTGCTTTTGTTACAGTTTTTGAACATCTTTTGGCCAGTTGCTGCATGAGGTATGGCTACTTCTCCAGCATTCTGTCTAGCAGAACATTTCAATAGCTGCTCAGTAAACTTTCCCTTTCAGCAGAACATTTTAATTTCAGCAATTATAATTATAAAATGAGACACAAAGATGCATGTATTGAAAAAAAAGCAGCAAAAAATTAATTAAATTGCAAATCTCATGAGTCCATGAACCTGTATTACAGATGAGAAGAGGATCTGTGGTTAAGATATCAAACACAGATAGTGTTCCAATGTAAGATGTCTTTAAGTAAATGCAACTAAATAACTTGGCAATTTATTTATTTTTTACATCTGTTTACAGGGAAAGTCAGACTGGATAAATATTTCATTTTCAGCTGAGGCCTGGGGAGAAAAGCTCCACATTGACATGATATGATTACAGTTACATAAAGTAACAGAGGTGACAATGGACACACTGCGTACAACCTTTGAAACAACAATGACTAGATAATATAGCCTATACAAAATTATATTTGTCCTTTATCTGAGAAATAGACTGACTATGTTAAGAGAAGAGGAATTAGTAAAAGTATTCTGGGGATAGAAGGAGAGGCACTGTTTTAGCCCGAGGTATTGCGGTACTAGAGCCCATGTCTTATCCAGGTAGTAGTTGTTTGAATATGCAGAGAGAGGTAGACTTAATTTGCAGAGGGATAGGATTCCAATTCTTACTGGCAGAATATGAGTTGAGACTTTGGCCAGATGATTTGTGGGGTTTATATGTACTAACAAGATGTTGTTCATTAGATCAAAGTAGTTTATTAGGGTGGTAGGAGTGGAGAGTAGGAGTAAAAACAGGGCAGTCATTAGCTTTGTGTTTATAATGTGAGAGGAGATGATCTGTATGTAGTCTAAGTGGTGAGGCAGTTTGAGTCCAGGCAAGGCCATAAGGGGAGTACAGTGGTGGATGTGGTATGGTGGCAAGTGCACTGTAGAAGAGAGGTGAGAGAAGGTAGGTTGTGGCAAGAGTGATTTTAGTGGTGTTTCTAAGGAAGTTTTTGTTATGCCTGTAGAGCATTCTAATTTTTGGCGAGTCTTTTTTATGTTATTTTCAGCAGGCAGGTTAAATTTAAAGTTATTGTCTATAATCACACCAAATAGATTTGTATGGGAGACAACTTCAATCTCAGTTTTGTTTAGTGAAAAGATTACAAAATTAACTTAAGGCATGTGGGATTTGGGGAAAAATAGCAGTAACATTATTATTTTTTTTGGGGTTTAGTAGCTGGGCATTATGAAACAATTTCTCAGCTGTGGACAAAGCTTCTTGAATAATATGGAGGGGCTGAGGCAGGTTAATAGATGTATTTATAAGCATGGAATCATTAGAATAATTTATAAGAGAGGCGGACCTATGGAGGTATAGACATCAATGTTAAAGATAATAAAGAAGAGAATACAAAGAACAGAGCCTTTGGCTACACCAGTGGAAACTTGTAGGTATAGAGAGAGAGTATTCTGCCATTTTATAGACTGGAGCCGGTCAGTTAAATAACTATTGAAACACAGTAATGAAGATGTGGGGATAGTCCAAAGTGAGATAGTTTATATAGAAGCTTAGGGTGAGAAACTGTATTTAAGGCTGTAGACAGGTCAAGGAATAGGGAGGAACCACGTCTGTCTGAGTCCATCTATTTTTTATGGTGCCAGTGAATGATAAGAAGGCAGTAGTTGTACTGTATGTCAGGTGAAAGCCACGCTGAGTGGATTTTAAGAGACATACTTGTAGGGGACAATGGAGGAATCGCTTATGAATACATCTTTCAAGAATGTTTGAGAGAGGCGATAATATTGCAATAGGGCAGAAGTTAGACACTTCAGCAGAGATGACACCTTTATGAAGAGGGATAATATAGAATTTTTTCCATATTGAAGGTACATAGGATTCAGCAATTAATCTAGTGATAAGGATAGAGACTGGGCATGCTATGGCATCAGCAGCTATCTTTAAGTATTCAAGTGGGAGGTCGTAGTGGAACAGGGCTGGAGTTTAAGTTGAATTTTTTTTCATTGATGTCGAGACTAACGCTATGTCAAAGTTGCCAGCAACAGGTTCATGTGTGGATGGTGCAGGGAGTGAGGGGATAAAGGATGTGGCAGTGTGTGTGTGTGTGGTGTATGAAGAATGCTGGCTTTGGTCTAACCTGCTGATTGCAAAAATACTAGTATTGGATGATATTTTGGGGGTGAGGAAAGCTCTGCATGGGGGTACAGAGCTTCCTTGAAAAGAAGATGCAAGCCTAGTAGGACTAACCAGATCTACAAAGGATAAATAGATGAATAAATAAACAAATAAATAACATTAAAGAGTTTTTAGTTAGGGAGGCGATGATTTCTTTGAAATACATACTGAACAAATTAGCGATTTCTAATGAAGAACTATTATAAGAAGGGTTGGGTTCCTTACTTGAGCTAGAATGTATTTTTTGAATCAGGCTATGTATTGATGTCCAGAATTTTGCGGGGGGCATTTTTATGTTGAAGTTGCAAATCACTATAATGTTGTTTAAATTTATACCCTCACATTCTGCTGACCTACACCTCTGCCCTTAACATTCTATAGCACAATTCAACTTGGTTATAATGGCTCTGGTGTTGTTTTTTCCCCCTTCTTCCAATATGACATCAATCCACAAAGCATTTTTCCATGACATTCATAATAATGTACATCATTTGACCTTATTGTATATTAAAATAGCAGTTTCTACCTGCAAGTCATGGCAGGTCTTTTTTGGAGACTGGCCCCTCTGCCTGTGACCACTACACTAACATGTGCCATTTACTTTCCAAAAGATCATGCACTTTACATCCTGTGTAACATCTAATGCATACATACTAAACAGGGATGGCCTCAGCACCGTGGCACTCTGTTGCTTATTGCCTTTCTTCCTGGTAGTTCTTCCTTTAACTATCACCCTCTGCTTCTCATCAGTCAGTCAATTTCCTATCCATTTCCCTGTTCTGACACCATCGCCAACTATTTTCCTACCCACATCCTGTGAGGTATGGTTTTGAAAAGTTTGCTGAAGTTCAGGTACCCCACATTTGCATTTTCCTTGGTGGCTTATTCTTAGAATTAGATGAAGTTGGATTGGCATTCTTGCTGTGAGTCATTGGCCCAAGAATAAGCCTGCTCCACTGAATGATTTCTATAACTTCCCTGAGACAGAAATGAAACTAACAAATTAACAGCCAGGTGGTACCCTTTCCAAAATCAATCATTGTTTATGGGAACCATGGTTAGTAGTCTCCAGTATTCAACATCATTCCGTTTTCTAAGGAGTGTCTGTGCAATGACCAAGCACCTCTGTGCCAAAACATCTGTTATACTGGAAGGCAAGCCATCATGATCCTGTTCCTTTTTCCTGTGAAGATCCTTTTGTTCCTCCTTCACTTTTTTCACTAGTAATTCATTTAGCACTTACCCACAGTGGTAACAAAAAGAAAAGGCTTCACATGTTTTGGAATGAAATTTAATTTGTTTGTTTATTTTGAGGGTAAGTCCACAGATCAAATTAATGTAAGTGGTTGTTGATATAATCAGAAAAAGTCAAACAGGAAGTAATGTTAAAATATGGGATACAAATAAATTGCCTGCACAGGCATACACAGGATGCAATTTTTTATTTAATTTATTAACTGGACACAAATACCTATTTTCAGGGATGCCATGAAAGCCCTGTTTTGTTAAGTGATTTTCACAGAGTCATGCCACACATTAACTATAGTACATTTAATCTAGATTGCACACTAGAAGACATATGTAAACCAACAAAACAATGTACATGATTGACCCATAATATGTGACATGAAATTAGCAGTATAGGAAAGTTGAATTAAGCCCAATAAAAATATTCAGAATACAAGAGGTCTGTACTGCATAATATAATCTTCTAGGTTAAATAAATGGCGATATTTTACTTGAAAGCCTCACCTTGCGTTTCACGCAGAAGTGGGCTCGTCACGAATGATTGACAACCAGGTCTGCATATGTAATGAATTCTAATCAACTGTTGAGAAGTAAAATATCCCCATTAAATTTAGACTGAATTTTTTTACTGTTATTGTTCCGAAAATTTACAGAGATGCTTCTAACGGAGAAAAACATACCTCCCTGACTGCAGTTGAAATGGGTCCTAATGCATCAGTCTGCTCTCCATGTTGACAAACATAAATAAATAAATTAATAACATGAGGGATCGTGCACACCGTGTATGCCTGCTCATCACAGGACATTACTATAGCCTAGTAATCTCCTATGATGATATGATGAGCAGTAATACACGGTGTGCACGATCCCTCACACAATGTATTTATTTACGTTTGTTAACAATAAGAGCGGACTGATGAGATGAAGACCCATTTTAGCTGCAGCCATGGAGTTATTGCAGAAACAAGAATATATGTTTACATTTCAAAAAAAGTTAAACAGAGAAGAGTTTCAATGTAAAAAATAATATTTAACAAAGTAAATAGCATCAGAAAAAAGCTAGGCATTGCCTGAACTGCATTTGTGCGTGCATGTGTGGGCACACATAATAATGAATAGTGGAATTCTTTATAAAGGTAGTGCATGATGTTTAGAAGACAGTTGTACTTGGTCAGTAGAGACTAGAGTAATACGAGGGCCGCATTTGGTTGAAAAAATGGCATAATTCCCATCATGTAAGAAACTTCGTAATTCAGATGGGAGGTGCAGGAGAGAATGAGCTGAAAGTAAGTGGAGAAATGTTGTGATGTGAGGTATTAGAAAAGCATAATAATTCACTGTGGTGACAGCATAGTAGGTAAATGAAATAAGAATATATGCAGAGGTGGTATGAGCTGCCAAACAGTATTAGTTGGAATGCTCTTAACTTACTGGGAGAGCTTAAAGCAGTTGCATGTTTCTCTTTTTCCTAGGAGGCTTAATAGCTTTCTTCTGAAATAGTTGAGCACATATAAAGTAAGTATTTAAGTTGGTAGTGAGCCCTACAGAGTTGGTACAATGACAGAGAAAGGATGGTCTGTAGATGAAAGAGATTTTTGCAGACATGCCAAGTTCAAGTGGCTGCTCTTCTACAGGGAACCATTTGCACAACAGAGAGTGATTCAATGAGTTCACGTTTTGGTAACAGGAAGATGAAATAGCAGATTTGATTTAGAGAGTCTGGAGGACTTTATTTTTAATTATCTTTTTTATTTTTATTGTATGTATTATTTTTCAGTATGGACTAGTTGCATTGTATGTTCTAGTTTTGATTGTGGAATATACGGCGATATTTTACTCGGAGAAACAATAAAGTCAGCACTGTAAGATCATCTTTAAGAATTAGAACCATCAGTAACATTGCACAGTATAAAGGGTCAAACAACATAGCTATATAAACTATATTGGTTTATTGGACGTTATGGATATTAACACTAGATTCTACATACTAGAAACTTAGGCTAGTGTGTAGTGTCCCTATTAAAGGAATGCATATTCATTAGTGCCAGATTACGAAATAGCACGGGGGTGGGTTTTGGGCGGGGCTTGCTACTATGCATCTGGTGAGGCCCTCAAGTAAAATATCGCCAAATAAATAAAGAGAATTCCACATAAATTCTGCATCATAGCAGATAGCAATTACAGGTCTTATCTATAGAAACCAGTGAAGATTTTCTACAAAAGAATGCGTTTGTGTGTGTGTTTTAAGAAAATAGATGATAAACAAATAAATCCTCATTAAAGAAATAATCAACTTACTATAAATCTATATACTATATATGTACTTTTGATATTAGTGCAAACTAGATTTTTCTGAGATTGTAGGACTATGGGGAAAAAGAAATGACCCAAAGGTAAGTATTAGCTTTAAATGAAAAAAAAATGCATGGTACAAGTGAACATGTAGATCTATTCTTTCTTTCCTTACTTTCACTGAGTTCTTTGTATTTTGATTTTCTATCCAGGTGGTAGGTTTGTTTAAACCGCTGTACAGAGCCACAAAAGAACTATTAAGATGTGGATAGCTAATCACAATCTCCATCTAGCACTGCAAGTCTTTCTGTATAACTGATACGGATTTTGCTTATGGACATGCACCTGCTCTGTTCATAGGTTTCAATTAAACCAGAAGTTAGGAAGCTGGAATATAGATGTTTTTTTTTTTTTTTTTCAAGCACACAAACTTCTCCACACTCACCAGATGTAACTAATTAGTCATAATATAGAGACAGGCTTAGTCTGAAATGTTTTTGGAACAGCTAACTGTACTGTTAGAATAATTTCCACAGGTTAAAAGGTTAGGGGTCATAACAGAAACAAAGGAAGTTGTTCTCAAAACAAATCGTAATCTGCAGACACAAATGCTGGGAACCTGTATTTTACCATTTATCATAATGACACAAGAGACTCCAGTGTTTTCTGATCCCAGGGCTAGGGATCAACTGCAAAAGATTTAGTTTATTTTGTACATATCTTATTGGAAATTAATGTCTTACTTAAAAGTAGAACTCACTTGGTGCATAATTAATTGTCACCTAGCCTAGGCCATTTTTATGCTGGCCTACATGAAATAAATTATATCTATAAAAAGCAAACATATCTATATTAGGTAAGTTCTTGGTGCAACTATCTCACTGATTTGCTGCTCATGTTATGTTACCACAAGACACACACAAGTCTTCATAATAGGTGACAGAAAATTGCTCATGTAGTCAGCAAGTACTTATAAACAGAAAACAAAGGTGGTCTCCAATGCTGCAGGCATAGTAATGGCAAGATATGCAAATGCAATAAAAAGTGACTGGAATCCCCACTGTGGATATGGTTCTTAACTGCAGCACATTTCTATTGCCATAAATTACATTCATTCATTACTTTATTCATTTCATGATATTGGCTTTACCCTGCTCAGAGTCACTAAAAATGCCAGGGCCAATCTCAACACAGAGCTAATTCTAGAAGGGATACCACTTTGTCACTGGGTACTCCTACACAAAGCTACAAGCAAGCTGAGTAATCATCAGTTTTACTATGGAATATCTTTGGGATGTAGGAAGAAACTAAAACACTGACTGAAAACCTTGTGCATTCTGAAAGTACAAACCGGCAATGCACAAAATTTATCCTGATCAAGATTATGAAGTAAGGTCTTTGAGGAAGCATTGGTAATCAGAGCATCGCTCTACCACAAAACAGTGAGGAAGCCATCCATAAAACTGGTGGCAACTTCAATAGGAGCAGATACTGCATGGGCATGAGTTTAGAAAATGCCCACCAGGATTAAAAAAAAAATACATGAAAGGCTGGAGTTATGTATACTAAGAGTAAGGGGATATCACCTAATCTGAATGCAAGGCACTACAGTTTTAATAGGACTACTACATATATGATTGTAATTGTTCAAATATGTATTCTATATGATAATCTTATCAGTATACTGTGAGTGCCATGTGTTGTTTTTGATCTACTCTAATTGTGTGCATCCTTGGGCTGTCTGAAATTTTGCAGGAGGATCAGTACTTACCCTTGTTAACAAATAAATACATATGTAAATATGTGAAATGTGGGATGCTGTGTAAAGGACTAGAAAGTAAAAAGCTATGGCCCTTCACTTCTGTTTTATTTTAAAGCAAGCAAGAGTAAAACCAGCCAAACTAAACCATACAATTGCGTAATATAACAATGAGCTGAGGAGAGTTAACTTCTCTTTTGCAGAACAGCTTTAGCACTAGACGTCAGGATTATGTAGTCAGCCAGTTGACCTCTGATCCTCAAGTTCTGTCTTTCTGTGAGGTTAGTGTTTTTTTCCCCACTGCTACAGTCAGAATGGAGCTCATTTCTGCATTGTGATATTCATTCAAAAAACCCCCAAAACAGTGCAGTTGCTGTTTGCCAAGAGTGCCCTGCTGGTAGGCAGGTTCTAATGTTATTTTGAAGCAGCCTTGTTAGCAATCCTTTTCAGTACTGAACCTATTGCTTGCAGCTTTATTTCAAAGGATGTTGGTCTGCAGAAATACCTTAGAAGAAAGTTAATAATGATTTTGGTAAACATGCAAATTTCAAACTGCAGAACATTTCCTTGACTCCCTTAAAGATAAGAATGTCAGTGGTAGGTCACAATGCAGACTGGATACGGCCTTCATCATAGGTTCATAGGTTCATAGGTTCATACTAGGCTATCTGCCCAAGGGCATTTATAAGCCTAGCCCATAGTTATGTGGCTTTCGCCACCCCTTTAGTTTGAATAAAAACTATGCCTATCATTTTTCTGTGCCTCTGTCAAGCAGTGACACTGAAGTAATCCCTGGGGTATATCTGCAATCTCCCATCCATTGGTCAAGATTCCTCTTGAACAAGGCCAGCGAGGTGCTCTGCCTCACATGTACCGGGATTTTGTTCCACAGCATAGGGAGTCTCTGGGTGATGAATCTGTCCCTCCAGCACGTTCTATTTATAACCGTGTCAAGGTTTAAGTCTCCGCCCTTGTGGTTCTGAGGGATCTAGATTTTGAGGTGAAGCATATTCATCAAATCTGGGTTTGACATGGTCTTATATGTCAGGCACAGGTCACCTCTGAGCAAGCGGTATGAGACTGAATAAAGCTGGAGTTCTTTCAGTCGGGCAGCATAAGACATATTTTTCAGACCCTTTATCCTTTTGGTGAGGAACTTTTGGGGCCTTTCAAGCTGCATCAGGTGTCTGGTCAGATACATTCCGAACGGGGCATTGTACTCAATCATAGGTCTAATGAGTGATGAGTACAGGGGACGATGACCTTCCTTGATCTAGATGTGAATCCCTTCATGATCAGGTGGGCGATATAGAAGGTTTTCCTAACTACTTTAGCAACATGAGTGTCAAACGAAAGACTACTGTCAACTTGGGTCCCCAGATCCCTGATGACTTTTTCTGTGCTCAGTGGATTGTCACCTATATGGTAGCTAGGGGTAACCTTGTTTTTCCCGAAGGGTATGACTATGCACTTTTTGGCGTTTAACTTCAGGCCATGGCTCTGGCACCAGTTATCCGTTTCTGTGAGGCCCTTCTGGAGGATATCTGTGTCAGATGTGTTTTCGACTATGGCGCCCAGTTTGCAGTCATCTGCAAACTTTGTCAGCCATAACCCTCCTGTGTTTGCTTGTACTTCAGAAAAGTAGATGCCGAACAAGAGTGGACCCAGGACTGAGCCCTGTGGGACACCACTTGTGACAGGCTTTGAGTCTGACATGGCTCCAGCAACTCTGACCCTGTGGGTTCTGTCGCTTAGCCAGTTTGCAACCCATCTTGTGATGTATGGGTTTACATTCAAGCTGATGAGTTTTTCGATGATACCTGAGTGGGGTATTGTGTCGAAGGCCTTTGCCAGGTCGAGGTAGGCTGTATGGACTGCCTTTCCCTCATCAATGGCCTTGGTGACTGTCTCGAAAAAGTCAACCAAGTTTAAGAGGCAGGATCTGCCTTTGACAAAGCCAAACTGCGTTGGATCCAAAGTCTGCAAGTTCCCTATGTCTTTATTTATGAGTTCCATTATGATCCTCTCCATGGCTTTGCAGATAAGGCTTGTCAAGCTAATGGGGCGGTAATTTCCAGGGTCTGTGGAGGCACCGCCCTTATGAAGTGGGACCACAGTCGCCGTGCGCCACTCCTTGGATGCGTATCCTGAGGTGAGGCTAAGATTAAACAGCTGTCCTAACTGTGGGTTTAATTCCTCGTTGAGTTCATGAAGCACACAGCCGGGGACACCATCCGGTCCCATGGATGCTGTGTTTTTTGCCTTAGTGAGGGCAGTTCTCACCTGGGCGTTGGAGATGTTTGGGGGCTACAATCCTCTGGAATAGATATCTCTCCTTTTGGGGGAGAAGTTTGCACTGAACCTGTCAGCCAGTATGTTAGCAATGTGTGTAGGTTCAGTAATTTTCACATAATTTTGAACTAATTCTGAGCATATCTGGGAGTTTCCTCCTAGGTTTCTAACATAGCTAAAGAAGGCCTTATGATTGTCTTTAGAGTCCTTGGCGATTTTTCTCTCAAAATTTGCCTTGGATGATTTTATGAGAGCTCTTAGTTTTTACTTATAATGATCAAAGGTGTCTTACCTTTCAAGGATTTTGCTCTATCTTGTAGTAGCTTCCTCCTTTTGTTGTAGAGCTTGTTTATGGCTGGGGTCCACCAGACTGGACGCTTGCCTTTGGTACAGAGAGTCTTAGTTTTGTTTGGGATTGCCTGATCCATGCAGTCCTGTAGGTGCTGGTAGAAGGCATTTGTAAGTGATTCAGCGGTTTGAGTAATGTTTACCACTGGCTCAGGGGCCTTAAAGGAGACCACACTAGTTTTTAGAAGTGTGAAATCGGCTTTTGAGAAGTTTTTCACTGTGGTCTTTTTGTTTCAGGTGGGGGCGGGATGAGGACCTCCAGCGAGATTAATTTATGATCTGATCTCACCAGTGAGGGGTATACTTCCGGTGTTGAACATTTTGATCCCATGTTCGTGATGATGAGATCAAGTATGTTTTCACCTCTTGTGGGGATGGTGACTAGTTGTTCCATGGCATTTGAGTTTATGAACTCCAGGAATCTTTGGGTTAGAGTGTTCGGGCTTGAGTAGTGTTCCCAGTCTATATTAGGGTAGTTGAAGTCACCTAGTATGATGGTGTTTGAGATACATTTATCCCTCCAATGTTTTCAGGAAGGCCATGTGAGGTTCCTGAGTTTGAGAGGGTGGCCTGTAACATGCTACAAATTGCAGAGCAGTCTTGCCTATGGTTAATTGCACCTGGATGGTCTCCGATGCATCGCGTTGCCACCAACCTTGAGGTGTGGGTGTCCTTTATGAATATGGACACCCCTCCTTTCTTGGTGTTGTCCGGATTTTGGGGCCGGAACGTATGATATGAGGTGAAACCTGTTAGTGCTGGGGTGCTCTCAGGAGCCTTGAACCAGGTTTCTGTCACAGCACAGACATCGATGTTCTCCATATTGAGAAGGGCCTCGAGTGCGTGCATCTTGAGATTGAGACTTCTGGCATTGAGCAGCATTACCCTTAGTTTTTTTCCTTTTGGTGTTCTAGGGTGGTAGGTTTAGAATTTGAGCCTTGCCTAAAAAGGCACTATGGGGTGGCAAGAGCCTTTGCCAATATCCGGAAGCCCAGGGTGACAGGTGCAAGCCGCCCCTTGAAGCAGCGTGGCTTGTCCAGCATGTCATCCCAGGCAGACAGACATTGGATCCCCTTTGAATGACACCAGAATTTAAGCCAATTATTAAAGCTGATCATCTTATCACTGTATTGTGGCATCATTCTAGGTGAAGGTAGGATACTGCTCAAGGTCAGGGTCATACCTGCCTGGGCTACATAATCAGAGAGCTCCTCAACGTCCCTTTCATGTAGTCCAAGGAGGTGCGTCTCAGGTCGTTGACACCAGCGTGGACAATGACTGAGTCGCACTTGTACCTGCTGTTGAGAGACCTGAGTGCTTGCGTTATGTGGCGGATTCTAGCGCCCGACAGGCAGCTTACTGTGACCTTCTCCTTACTCAGTCTGGTGAGCGGACGTCAGTGTGTCTGACTATGGAATCACCAATGACAAGTGTGTCTGGCATTTTGTTTGGCCTTAAGGGCTGTGACTGTTTGACACTCTGACTGTGTGGTCTATGTGTTGCATGTGTTGGGTCGTGAGGTGGTAGTTGTTTGGGTGTCTGCTTTGGTGGCCTCTGCTGTTTTGGTAAATTTTTGACCAGAGCCTCCGAGTATGTCTTTGTGTGAGTATGTGTATGATTTGAAGTTGTGATGGTACCATGTGTGACTGGGTATGTATTGTGTGTGGTTGCCTTCTCCTCCTGTCTGGTCTTGCCAGTCCTATGTTGAGAGAGCTCAGCCTCCAGTTTGGCCGTATAGTTGCATCTCTCGCATGTATTTGTGTTTTGTGGGAGAAGGAGAGGATTGTTCTGTGTACATGAGGCAATTGTAACATTGCCTCAATATTCCCAGGTTCACCAGTTGAGCTGGAGAGGACACTAGCAACTGATCCCTCGACATACTAGAAGTAGTAGATAAAGAACTTTCAAAGGACTCCGGGAAGTGGGTTTTGGGCTGGTGGGGTACTATCTATAATAAGAGTGCTTTATCAAGGTGCAAGTACTGTAGGAGTAAGTGCTAGGCTTTACAGATAGAGAATAGTCTACTTGGGAATCAAGTAGAGATGAACTTTTCAGTTATAGGATATGCTGGTTAGATCAGCAGTACAGTTTAGCGTGTTTTATAGCAGGGGCTGAAGGAGCTAGGAATTGGCCCAAAACGACCAATGGACTACTAGTTTCTGGCTGAAACTTCACCAAATCGGACAAAAGGCCGCTCAGTGCTTCCCACTCCCACTGGTAAGCAAAGAAACTTCCCTCCTTCCTAATAAGGCAATGGATCAGTAACAGGAACTAAAAACAAAGCCCAGGGATCAGCAACTCTGAAACTGGACTACTCTAGTTCAGTAAAGTGGGAAAACAAGAGATTTTTTTGTTTTATTACAGAGATAAGGAAAAAAACAGACAGTAAATGCTATAAATGCTGTAAATCGGCTAGCGCACTTTAGTGTGTAGCCTACAGAAACAATTTGCAACAATTAGTAACTTAAAGTGCAATAAACAGTGTAAAATGCAGAAATCACTTAAAGTAGCAGTAAAACAGGCGAAATGCAGTCGCTAGCTTAGGTGTTGTAACTGGTAGTCAGCGTGTGGAAAACACTAGTAAACAGGAAAAAGGGCTAACAAAAATTCTCATGATAAAGTGCAACTGCATCAAGATGTACCCATATTTGTTGAAAAGCAGAACAGATGTAAGCTTCTTATATCGTAATGGAAATAATGAAATGCAAACTGCAGCTTCAGCAACTAATTTTCTTTATTTAGAAAGATCATTCACATAGCAATAGAAGAAAATATAAGAACTCCATTCATATTACAGAACTAAACGGTCTCTGAGCATTCCATTTGACTTTCATCAAACTCCATAAGTCAAAGGTTAAAGGGTAATGAACTGGTTTGCCTCAAGGTAGAGGCACCAAAGTACTTTGTAGAGTAGTTTACTTTCCCGCATAGTGGACATGCAAAAAAAATGGCAATGCAACTAGCTCTCTAGGAATGATTACACTCTCTGTAAGGGATGGGTAAAATGGCAATGTAACTAGGCATGATTAAAGTGTTTTAAAGGATGGGTACACCTGTGGGTTATAGTGTAATTCTGATTTTGATAACAGGAAAATAAAGCACGAGAAGTACTCTCTATATAAGAAAAGTAATAAGTATTTCAGAAAATACGCTCTTTCAACTTTTATATTGCCATTGTGATTGCATGGCTATTAAGACTAAGCACATTATTTTGGTCTAGAGTTAGCTGAGGTCAGCTTTTTTTTCCTTACAGCTGCTGGGTGCACACAGTTTTTGGGAAAATGGTCAAACATATATTGGTACAGATATTTTGCAACAAGTGACATACTAAGGGTGAGAATTAGAAAAAAAAACTCAAACAATCCAGGCCACAGCTGTCATGGGCAAACAAATTTCGAAAATATTACATTTAGTAATTTTTGTTTTGATGACTCTTGGGTCTTGGGATAGATTGGTAGTGACCTAAATGTAGCTTGCTGTGAATAAGGAGGAAAAATGTATTCTGTGTCCATCTACATACATGTGAAACATCTATGAGAATTTTTTTCTCTAGAAAAATGCTTGGATATCTCTACTGAAATGCACTGACAGTATTCATTTTCTGAAGCCACTGTAACCTCTACAGGGTGGTGGCAGAACCAGAGGCTGTCCTAACACTCAGATCATAAAACAGAGAACTAATTCCAGATGGGACGCCAGTCTGTTGCAGGGCAGATGTGTGCACACCCATTCAAACATTTATGCAAACACTGCATGGACGCCTACATGCAGATTGGAAGCAGGAATTACAAAGATTACTGCTTGTTAATGAATTTACTGCAGTGGTGGTGCTGCGGTAGCATTGTCGCCTCATAGCAAGACGTTGTCCCGTTCGATTCTCAGCTAGAGCGTCTTGTGTGTGGAGGCATACGTGAATGGGGCGTGCCTTCGTTGAAGGTTGTACATCAGGGCTGGTAACCTGGTACGTAAAACTCCACTATCAATCATTAGCGGACCGGAGTTCCGCTGTGACGACCCCTAACTGGGAAAAAGCTGAAAGACACAAACAAACTGCTTGTCAATGAATTTCTTATAAAGCTGAAATAAAACAAAATGTATCCAGTCTAGCTGTGGCCTGGATTGTTTGAGTTTGTTTTTCTAATTCTCACCCTTATCTCGTACTTGAGGATATTGTAATGAAATGGATAAAACTCAGATCAATGGTGTATGTTTGGATGCTCTCTGGTATGTAAAATGCACTAAGAAGGCCAAAACATGACTAACCAAAAAAAAAGGCAGAACAGTAACACAAAGTCAGTGATATGTTAGTGTATACCAAGTTAGATATGCACATATGAACTTGTCTACAGGAGTACCACAGTGTTACTCCTGTAGACAGGTTCATAGTCAAGTATGCACACTAACAATTAGGGTTGCCATCTTTCTTTGTGGCTAAAACCGGATTAAGGTCACACCCCTAGCATCACCCATAACTCCACCCATCCCGAACCCTCTCCCGTCTTTGCCCCACCTGTTTTGTGACATCACCATGACATCAGCTTCTGGGAACGCCCTCTTTTTTCTGTTCCAGATGCCTGCTTTCCCCCAATTTACAAATGTCCCTGCCAGCAGTGCTAAGCTAAACATCACACTCCATTGTCATTCTGATACAATGCTGTGTCTGGAAAGGTCTGTTAAAGAATACTTTGCAACGTGAAAATCATAAATACTTCACTGCATCTTCCCATATTTGCTTATCAAAGTAAATGTTCATTATTTAATTTAAAGATTAAGATTTCATTACCTCCATACCAATGCAATGCATACAGTACTAGCAACTATATTACTTCCATACTAATGCGTGCAGTACTAGCAACTATTGATAATCACAAAACACCTAAGGTCTAAACTGATAATGTTTAAAGAAACAGAAACATAAATCGGATTTCTTATTAAAAGTATAATAAACTTAAATTTAGTAATATAGACATAAATACAGAGAACAATCACAAAATAACAGTTTTAATTCATTAACAGCCTAAAAGGTAATTATGCATTTCATTATCAATACTCTACAACCTGGGATGTACAGATCATCGGAAACCAAATTTTTTTTTCTGATGTTAACACATAGCAGCAAAGTTCATTGTTGCGACTTGCTTTAAAATATATAAATAATAGTACCTTACCATAGAAACTCACTGCTCTGTTGGCCCAAAAAGACCAGCTTGAATTTCCTCAGAGGATTCTGAAATCACCTCCTGCTGACATGGTAATATGACGGCGATGCACGGAACGAAAGGCAGGGAACCGAGCAGGGCCAGGGGTCTGTTGCAGGCAGCAACTACAGAATGGACTGGACAACTGAGAGTCTACTGGACTCAAGTGAAACTAAGTGGGTGGTCCTGGTGGTTTCTGGTACTGGTAATGGCACTTTCTGGTTACTAAGCCGCAATACAACCCAAGCGGCTAAGCAGTGATTGCCAAGTATAGCACTACCTCTTCCACAACCTCCAGCCACCTCTCTGTAACTTAGGGGGACTAAAGGTAATTGAACTACAACAACCTAACATGCTGCACAGTCAGAAACCACACCCAATAGCAAATCTGAGTGATGTGTAGATCTTACGATTTATGTGTTGTGAGGAAGCAAGCATGACATTGGTTACATGATGGATGCTGCTACTGCGTGAGACTTTGTAATTTGTGTTAGTATTCTCTCAATTGTTCACACTGTAGGTTGTGACCCATATTAGCTATCAAAGGAATAAGTAGGGGATTGTAACCTGTGTTTTCTATGATATTTACTATTCTTTGTTTTCTCAGTATCAGTACTTCAGCATTTAATTTCAATAACTTAGCAAAATGGTGCAAAACCTGGACTTCTCGTGTCCGGTTTTGAATGAAATTGGTAACTGGACAATTTGCCAGAAAACTGGACAGTCCGGTCAAAAACCGGACAGCTGGCAACCCTACTAACAATGGTATTGGACAATACCAGACAGCTTCCATCTGGTCCAGTATTCATCACACAAGACAAAGGAATATGGAAACATTGCCAGTCCTGATAAAGAATCTGTAAGGCAGAAGTGAAAAAGCTAATGAGTTGTACTGTATAGCTGTTCATCTGTATGTCTACACAGCTGCATACATATACAGTGCCACATAAAGTGTTCCACACTAGAGCGATAAAATGAAGCTACAGTAGTGGCATACAACATTTCTACTGGCACTGGAGCATGACTATCCTGCTGTTGTTCCACTGAGTAGCTGTGGGCCAAGCATCAGTTAAATAAAAAGTGCTTGCGGTTTATAGTGCCACTGACATCAGTTATGGAGTACAAGACTATAATGAGGCCTCTGGAACTTATTGGTATCATGCAGACCTTATATCCCTCATACATTGCTTGGTTCATACCTCTATGCCATGGATTTGGACTGCAACGCTGCTGTGTAGAAGTTGCTACATAGTGCTACATAACCCACCACTGTTACCCATGTTCTCCTCATGCATGTGCCTATAACGTAAGCTTGCCCAAAGCTAAGTGCTGTCATGACTGCAACAGCTCATTTCCAGATCTCGTCTACCTGCCTGCCTCATTATCTAACTGCAAGCAGCTAACATCAACATAAGTTGCTTGCAGATATATAGTACTTCAGTGATAATTAATATATATACATATATATATATATATATATATACATATATATACATATATATATACATATATACATATATATATATATATATATATATATATATATATATATATATATATATATACATTGTATATATATATATATATATATATATATATATATATATATATATATATATATATATATACATATACATACATATAATATATATATATATATATATATTTGTATATATATGCATACATATCTATATATATATATATATATATATATATATATATATATATATATATATATATTTACATATATATATATATTTATATATATATATGGGTCTAGGACACATGCTTGACTAGCATATGTCTGAATCACAAAACATCGAACCCACATACATGAAAGCACTTAACATTAAAAAGCACTTCCGTTTATGTGTAGTTCAAAAAAAAAATCTATGTTTCTGTAGGGGGGCTTTACCCCCCTACCTTATTATTCTCACTCTGAGATCGCACTATAGTGGGGAAAAGGGAATTTTCCCTTACCCGCACTGTAGTCCAGTCTACGAAACAGGCACACATACACGGAAGCCTTTGTCGATGTTAAGCTCTTTCATGTATGTGTGTTCGATGTTTTGTGATTTAGACATATGCTAGTCGGGCATGTGTCATATATATATATATATATATATATATATATATATATATATATAGTACTTTAGTGATAATTACTAGCGAAAAATGTAAAAACATACATATTTGAAAAGGACCCATGTTTTTGGTTAAAAGTATTTAGGAGCCTGCCTTTGTCCATTAGTAATACAGGGGAGAGTCCTGAGGTAAATTTCCTATGTCCTATCCATTGATCCAAGTTATGCTGAATGTGCTGGGAGTTGAGCTTTATTTTACTTGGACGAGGGATATACCTTTCTTTCCAAACCATTCTTTTAGTGCTGCAGAAGAGGTTTATGTCCCTGGAAAAGTATTCCTGAAACCATTTGACTTGTGAAAGTGAAGTAAGTCCATCAGTAATGGGGTCAAAGGATGCTTTGTATGCTAAACACAGGACACCTCTTAGCAGTCTATAAAAGACTTAATATAGTGATAGGGCTTTGAGGTGATCCATGTAGGATATAGTATTTAGGCCTTGTATCCTTTTAGTAAAGAATGTCTTTTGTGTTAAGTATGTCTGCAGGTGTTCCAGTTGCTGTGTGTGCCTGGACAGATACATTGCAAAAGGGTCATATATATTGAATGAATGACCTAATGAGGGCTGAGTAATGGAAGTCAATGATATCCCTGGATTTAGAAAAAAATTCCCTTGTTAATGAGCTGCAAAATATAGAAGGACTGTGTGTGTGTGTGTGTGTGTGTGTGTGTGTGTGTGTGTGTGTGTGTGTGTGTGTGTGTGTGCACGTGCTTGGGTATGGATAATGCAGGATTTTTCCTTGTCTGGTGTGGCTTGATTAAACAAAGCCAGCCATGAGTAAATCCTTTATTACCCCCACACAGGACTAGATTATTGCTATTATACAATGATATTATTTTAGAAAAAAATTCTCACCATTCATAAATAATATAATTGTATAAAAGAACTTTAGTGCTCTTCCACAAGCTTCTAGTAGACTGGGGAATTGGTGTCCTGTTTAGACACAGTACTCCATTATTTTTTTAGGGAAACATGGCAAGGCTTAGTACTGTCCCCTGTGTCATTAGCCTAGGAACAACCTATGAATCAAAGACTCTATACTATGCATCCACTGCGGCTGCACAACACATTGCTCCCTGCTATTTTTGATTTTTCTGTTTTATTTTTTTTTTCTCTGCTGTGGTATTTTCTGTTGGGAGTCTGCATGGTTTGTACAGATTTTCTCAGAGTTTGCAAACATTTGTCTCATTTTTGATCAGTTCTTCAAAGAAGCTGATGCTTTCTGACAAATGATTGAGGAATGGAGTGGCCTAATGGATAAGGCATTGGTCCCCTATGGCAGGGATTGTGGGTTTGAATCCCATCTGGAGGGATATAATCTTGATACAAGTGAAGAGTTTCATCTCCCAGGCTCATGCTTACACTTATCAAGGGTATCAGAACTAGTCAGAGATTTGGGATGCATGGCTAGTCTTAAAAAGGCCCTTGTGGTTATTCGCTTAGTAAACATCTGTAAGTAAATAAATGAAGCATCTCCATTTTAGGAAGAAAGATTTTGTGAAAGTATGCCAATGAGCTACTTGTAGGGGTACTCCCAGCATCAAAATTTGGGATGGTGTAATTTTTGCTCCATGGAACAGATTGCTGGGGACAGATACTTTTTTTTTTGTTTACATTTTAAACTGTACTCAGATGTGTGACAAAAGTAAAGCTGAAGGAACTGGTTCTTCTGAGAAATACTCAGTGCGTTTGTTCAATCGGTGTGCATGTTTTTGAATGTGAAATTATATTTCTTGTAGAAATATATATGTGGGTTTATCTATTTCAATGTATCTATCTGTCTATTGTGTATGTATGGACATATGCGAACACGCATACACACACATATGCGCACGCACACACACACATGATGTAGTGGATTACAATAACCTCTTGTCTTTACTACTGAAGTCATTTTAGCTGCTTGAAGATGCGAGTATGTGATTATAAACATATATTATAGTCTTGCTAAGGATAGCTAGGCAGTGT
The DNA here is from genome assembly GCF_019279795.1 of Protopterus annectens. Taxonomy (NCBI): domain Eukaryota; kingdom Metazoa; phylum Chordata; order Ceratodontiformes; family Protopteridae; genus Protopterus; species Protopterus annectens. Next base: position 1,172,452,366 of record NC_056733.1, on the reverse strand, counting down.
GGTCCTGGAGCCATCCGACAACTGATGGTCCCCTTTTGTAATTGGCTGTTTCTCATCCCCCTGCATGCAGCATCATGTTAGGTGCATGGAACAATGATACCAGTCCAGTCATGTAATATTTACTCAAAAGATGCCTGACCATCCCAGCTGCCCCCCCCCCCAATTCAGCACAGCAAAACTCTGTCTAGATCGCTAATCAGATCTGCGTCATTGGTGCCATTGAACAGAGACCCTGCCCTTCACCATTGTGCTGGCTTACCAAAGTCCTTACTACACCTATTAAAGTTCTTTCTAAAGTTTTCAGACCACCTTCAATAATTGCATAGTTTGTTCTTCTTGGCCTTATTCTAGACTTTCAATGTTAGTTTCTGAATGTGGCCTCAATATATTTTATGGGCAATTTTTTCTTGATTGACAGGTTGCAGCGTTAACTACATACTTAGGATAATGTAATGTATATATGTTTCCAATGTCTTGATACTGCTAATGTAATAAATTAATTTTTGTTTTCTTTGTTTTCCTCTGTGAGATAACTTATCAAATAAGTACACTTGTTTCTTTAAACCTTTGCATAACTGAATATTAACTGGATATCAATAAATCTTGTACCTGTAAATCACAATAAGTTACATCAGCAACTTGCAGAATAATCTGCATTTTTTAGCACTAGGTTTAATTCTGAAACTCATTCTATACATACAGGAAGTTTTTGTTGCTTAAGTAAATCAAAACCTTCTGGGTCATCACTTAAAAAAAAATCCTTGTGTCAGCTAGTTCTGTGAGTCGTACCAAGCTAGCAGACTAAACAAAGAAGAAAAAAAATTGTCAACTGTACTAAGACCATGAATGCTCTGAGGAAGTCTGGTACTTCCCTGGCATATCTATAGAGTGACCTGATAATTTGCCATCCTGTTATGGTAATTCTTTTTTTAACACTGCCTATCTATTCTGATGGCTGTACTCTTGCCTTCATACTCTGCTGAAGTCACGTCTGCCCTATGTTCTTTATGACTTCAGCATACAAAATGTGAGCCTGCTTTCCCTTATTTACATTGACCGAGACATGTTTCCTTTACAGTGCCCCCTTCATCATTGTGGTTGGAATAATCAACTGATTTCCCAGACACCAGTATGCTGTGTGTGTTTTAATGACCTTGTTACATTTGTGTGACCCAAACCCCCTCTATTAACACTGCTTTAAATATTTCTCATTCTTACACACCTTCTGACTTGACCTGTTTCCACTAATCTTTTTATATTACTGATCATGCAAATGCTGTGATGGAATGCGATGATATTGTGGAATTTGGTAGACAATTATACTGCGACTTGTAAAATAATCGTGGGAAGGAAAGGGCATGGAAAAAGATCAGCAAGCCAGGAAAAGTAGAAGGGATACTTGCAATAATTGCTGAACAGTCTTTTTCATGGAAAGACTAAAAAGGAAAGACAAGCTGATAACTGAATAAGGCAAAACAGTATTTGGGTGTGTGTTATATACACAAATCCATGCTCTGAGAAAGAACCAAGGGAATGGAAGCTGGAATTGTGCCGTTAAAAACGTTTGATTTGAAAATACTTTGTAAAATGGTTTGATTCCTAGTATGGTGTGATGTTCTTTCACAAAGTAGTATGCAAGGTGTCTTAATTAAAATCAACCTGTCTTCAAACGTCTCTGTGTAACACCCAGGAAAGTTTTTTTTTTAAGTCCCTCCCCAGCTTTCATTTGTCACCCCATATTCCTTTCTCTGACTGCTTTGCAGTGATATTGTTCTTCTTTGTATTACAGGACTGTGCCTTTCCTCAAATTTGCTGTGCACAGAATTTTGCTATATTATGTCCAATACTAATTTTATTGATGACATTACCATGATGGTTGAAATAAAATGCTGAGTGAAATTTGTATTTTATAGGGCAACATGGGTAAAAGAAGGGTGACTGTATCTTTTAGATCTGGATTAGTAGTTTAGCCAAAAATTTTCATTTTATTCCCATAGCCTTGCATGTCATATTAAAACAGTCCACATAGTTTTGCAAAGTGAATTCATATGGTACTGTAAGTAGTTTAGACTGCTGAAACATTTGTTTTTTCTTTAAGCCATAGCATATTTGAAAGGTGATCAAACATCCTACAAACATTTGAGTATGTATAGTATGCCTGTTATGTTGATGAAATGTAAAAAGTTGATTGTAAAATATAAAAAATAAAACAATACATTTACAGTTGAAGCAGAAAACATTTTAGCATTGTAATGTAAACAAAATCCACTGCCATATGGAGAGAGCCACAGCATGTGAAGTCTAATGTATGAGACAATGAAGATGTGAGTCTTAGGGTAGATATACTAGAGTTCTTAGGGTGGGCTGTTTTTGCTACATAATAATCTACAGTATTGTGTGGCACAAATTTGCTTGAGCACATTGCAGGAAATGAACCTTTGTCTTACAACTTCCTTTGATCATTAGCAAATGATCAAATATTTCATCATAATCTGATGTATTTATATTTAGTTGCTTCTGGACAGTACGTGCATTTTAGCATGTCTTTTTGGTTGTTTATTTTATATGTCACTTAAGCAATTTCATGTAAGAAATTAGAAATCAGCTTCCTTGCTCCTGGTTTTATTTTTAGATTCTGTTAAACAAGAGGAGATTACATCATCTTAGAATGTATAAAGCTCATAAAAGACAAAAAGAGTTGTAGCTGTGACTGAAACACACAGAATTCTCTTATATAAACCTTAGAATCATTGCTATGTGCCATTTCACATAATTATGCAACTAACAACCAAGAAAACAGCTGGAAAAATATACACATATATATAGTTGAAACTGTTATTTAAATACACATGATGTGGGTGGTGACTGTGTACTGCGGTATTGTAAATCATTGTCTGTGTGGTAATCTTGATTATACTATAGACATTTCTGGATATCTACACATGACAAAGCTGAGCATTCGTAAGGGCTGTATTTCTTGTATCAGTACTCAGAAATTTATTTTGGTATGCATGGAGTCAAATAAAGAAACACATTTTCACAGTGTCAGCAACTGTTTGCTTCAGTCATAAATAACAAATCAAAATGGTAGTGGGTGAAAAATTACAATAATCTTACCTCGATGGAAACAGCACACACGTGAATCACTTAGATAACTAAAACAAAACACCTAAGTGTGTTTCTGCTTCCAGTCTGTCCCACTTGTTACTGCACCTTTTGTTTTTCCTGTGTAGGCTTTGGTAATTTTGCATTAAAAACAATTGTGCCTTGTGGGAGTAATACCACAAATTTTCCTGACTGTTTGTCTGTCAGAGTTTTTCTTTCAGCATGTTTTGTCATACTAATTATGATGACTCACATGTGGCTGACGTCTTCTCTTTTGCTATCAATCATATCATGTGCATACACTGTCCAAAGACAAAATTCAAAGAGAAAGGCTTTGGGAGTTGACCTTTGTGGCAGAGCTTCAGCAGTATCAGGGTCAAATATGATACAGATTTTGGATGAGCTAATGTGTTTTATTGTTCATCTAAAAAGCTTGGCATTTCCTAGGTGGAATTACCAAACTTACTCACATCACTTTTCAACATGAAAAACTCATTATGGCTTCCCTTTTACACATTGGTCTGAACAGATGAGGAAAATTCAGTTTCTTTTCTTTGTGTAAACTTACTAATAAGATGTAAATGGACTGGCACAAGAAACCTGCAGTCACACTATCTTCATCCTAAAAGAAGTTTCTTAATTCTGAGAAATAAGTTCTACAAGAAACCATTTTTTGTTGATAACTAGCTAAAGCCATAAGGTACAAGTACTTAATCCCAGGGATAACGTGAGAGTAACATCTGGTTTATTGTCTTGATTTGAGTTACATGGCAGTTAGATGGACACTGACGGACTCAAACCTAGGACTATTGGATGAAGAATAGTAGTATATCATAGCTGTAATTCTCCCTCTCTGTGAGAAAAAAATAAGTAATAATGACCAAGAAACCCTAATTTGTATGGGGTTTGTAAGTGGAGAGGAAATGCCATGTTTTTTTCATACTTCCCCTGCTGATTGTTAAACAGAATCATCTTATGTCATCGATGCCAATGAATCCCATGATATAATAGTCTGTAATTTGTGGTTGACTTTAGTTATAGATAAGTTTTGCTTTCATTGTGAATTGTCCATGCTGTATCTTCATTTAAGAGGCAGATTCATGATTTCTACATCTTTAATGTCCTGAAATTACACTACTGGAAATGACCCTTCATCTTAGATGTCCCTTTGCCTTTGATTATCAACAAGTTATCATGCTATGCATTACAATCCATTCTATGGACACTTAGATGCCTAGGGACAGTGTATATAACACACCTCAATTACATGGAAAAAAAAAAAAACAAAGATGAACCGAGTTTTTGTAAAATTTACTCAGGGTAAATTAATATACCTTATGCCCTAAGATGAATATTATTTCCCCCATGAACACCATAAAGTAAACTTCATCACAGTGCCCTTTTACCATGTCTTTGAAAAGACACTGAGCCACTCAGATATCAAAAATACATTCTTGCCTCCCCATTCAAGTATATTGTTTGTTGTAGATTGAGTAAAGTACATTTTTAATGCATAGCAAGCTATTCATTAAACTTACATTAGATCTCTCCACCACAGGTGCATGCATGCTTACATTAACTGTTACCATTTTGTATGTATTCTAATCATGTCATAAAAACAGGAAAACCATCAAAATTGTAAATGAGCACAATGTTCAGATTTGTTTGTACCTTACATGGAAGGGATGGACTCGCCACTTAAAATGTGGTGGGACACAGAGGTTTTACATTTACTCTTTTCTAATAATGTATTTTTGTGCTTATGTTTGCATCTCTCAGACCTATGTAGCAGATGTTCTTTTACATTTTTTACTGTTAGAATAACACCAGAAATCCTATAAATTCAGATAAAAACTGATTCAGATGTTCTATTTCCATACCTTCCTAATCCCTCACATTTTATAGAATCTTGCAATAGATTTCAGGAATGTAAATCTCCAATGGAAAAGCCAACTCTAAGGAACTAGACTAGCTATCATTTTCATTTCTGCTTTGGTAATCCTGACCAATACGATCACCAGTGCTATTCCTGAGTCGTGTATCACTCCAATCCCAAATCTCTAACCCCACATTCCATTTTAGACACTTAATCATCTAAGTGAACAAGTTAATCAGAGCAAACTCTTTCTGTGGCACCTTTGCCATTCCTGCATGATTGTTCCCAAAAGCAGCCATATGGCATTACTAGACCTCTTCTTAAATCTAGTCCCAGTCAAGTAACATTCAGTGGAAACCTTTGTTTATTTTACAGAGATTGAGCTGAATCACTAAGGCTCTTCTCTGGATATGACTTGTAACAAGAGATAATAGCAACTAAAAGTTTATAAGATGAACAATAACTAATGCAAACAAAATGGCTTTTCTATCCACTCTAACATTTTGCAGAAAAGGTTTATTCTCTGATGATGATGAGCTGAAAAGGAAGTCTTTATTTATGATTTTCTAATTAAAATGCATCTTTTTCTTTTAGTCTTGAAATTTTATAATATAGACTACAGAAATTGTTACTTACAGCATGTCAACATAACTTACTTGTGTATCTCAGTGCCTGGAATGTGAAGACACAAGTTACTCTTGCTTGCATTAAGTAACTGACACCATTCTGAGTATAATAACTTGAATCCTAAAACCCACTCTCTAACCCTAAAAATTTCTGAACACTGATTCTGACCTCCCATTGCTATTGATAGAAAGTGTATCACTAATCATAAAGTCCCAAATCCTAATCCTAAATCCATGTCTGTAACCCTAACCCTATCCTTATGCCTAATCCTAAAACCCTCCCTAATCCTGAAACCTGCCACTAACTCAAGGTCTAATCCAAAGGTGAGTCACCTACCTGTTTCTCCACACTTCCTGTTTTACCTGAGAAGTGTCACAATGCCTTCTTCTGCTGCACAACGTGACATTATGCTTCTTCAACACAGCCTCTACCTGCAAGCTCTAAGCATTCAACATCTGAACGTGACAATCATACATCATAACCTCTTAGTTGAAGAATCCGGACAAAGCCAAAATAATTGAGGACAAAGGCTCAAACATAGGGACAGATTTTAATTATTGCTCTTAGCTAAATTAGCTAGCTTAGCTTTTAATATAAAGCTATTAAAATAACATATTTTACATTAGCATGCTCTTTCAGAAAAATATGAAGTCTGAAACTCAAATGTTTGTCATTATTTAATGATTTCACTTCTCACTGATTTGCCAGAAAACCACAAATTCTATGAGGAGCAGACTAAAAATGTAAGGTACAAATCTGGACACTCTGTGAAAACTGGACAGTTGTGATGTATGATGACAGTAATTACTTGTGACATACAGGCATACCTTATTTGTTCATCTCACTTCGTGGAATATGAATCGCAGTTACACCCATTCACTGTAAACAACCAATGCCATTTCCATGTGTACTAACCCTAATCCTGAAATACACTCCCTAATCCTAAAAGCTCTATCCTTAACTATAATTTTAAAATCTCCCCCATAAGCTTAAAAAGTTCCTCCCCAAGTCTGAAAGTCTAACCTGAACCTCAGAAAATTACCACAGAAGACAATAAAGTGAACCACCTACTTACAATGTATGCAGACTTGTCATTTTACCACTGACACTGTCATCTTCTTTGATGTGATTTGCAGTTTTGCCACTTCTGCTTAGTCTCCATCTGCATGCTATAAGTTATCATTGTCCAAAGACTTCTAAATGCTTAATATCCTTATTGTGGTCTGAGAATCATACTTTTGGAATTACTATTTTATGTGGTGAAAGCATTGTGTTTCTAGACAAAAACATAATGATTAAGTAGCAGTGTGTTTGGCAGGATCATATGTAGTTAGTTTTCTGAACCCAAGTTTTCACCTAGTATCACACTCCTAGAAAGTAGCAAAACCAAAAGCATTAAAGGAGACATCGTACATTAAATGTTAAAAGTCCATGCAACACGTGGAAAATGTAGATGGGCAGGCATCTTGCTTCTATATTCTTAAATGAACTGTTTCATCACTATAGGAGACTCTAACATAACTGACTGAACTGTCAGTGATTAAAATTTCACTAAGTGGCACAGTCATTCAGAAGAAAAATTATTTTCTGGAATAATGTACATATTCCAATGTACTGGTGTTTCAGCACAATTTGAAGGATCTTACAAATTTTATAAATTATGGATGTAGTGGTCATTTGTTATCATAGCTACTTGATTATCCATGGCTTTTGAGTCTGCCAGTTAAAAGTTGCTTTTACGAACTGCCCAGAAAATATATAGAGACCTATTAAAACTATGCCAAACCCAAATAATTGAGTTTTCTCAAAATAGCACAAATAGTAAGATTACAATTTTTAAGATCTTCTGAAGAAATTTAAACTGATGCAGCTTTCTTGGAAAATTTGTTCAAGTAATCATCAGATTAAAGTGCTTTATCTTGTGACTACTTGTTTATCTTTTCGGCTTTTCCCAGTTAGGGGTCGCCACAGCAGAACTCCTGTCCGCTAATGATTGGCAGTAGATTTTTATGGTGCCGAGTTGCCAGCCCGACACTCAACCTTCAGCGAAGGCACGCCCATTCACGCATGTCTTTTGGAGGCCACTCGGCCGCAGGGAGGACATGCAGACTCCACACAGAGGTAGACAATTCAAAACTGTTTATGTAACTATTTTCTTTTACAAGTACTTCAGAAAAAGGTGTAACTGTTAATGGTTGATAATGGTTGTACTGTGCAAAAGGAAGAAAATGCTTTTCTTACAATGTTGTTAATGATTGTTATAGTATTTTAACTGTCTGTAATGTTGTAAGGGTCTGTGAGCTAGACAATGGTTTTTATTCATGTAACCCATTTGCTGCCAGTAATATTGAGTGTTTCTACATTTTTTGCTTTACAATGTTGTGTGTATTCTTGTCCAGTCTCTGCTAAGTTCATTGCTCTTTCTTGACTTTGCTCTCCTTTTTTTCCCCTAGTACTTTATGCCAAGAGCACAATTGTGGACTTTAAATTTCATACCATCTTCACCAATATATATTTCATGGTCAACGGTATGATCTCACAATCCACACTGCAGACCACTAAATAATACATATGCAGGGTGACAGCCAGACTTGAACTACTATCTCAACTTATGGCCAATATCTAACACAAACAAATAAGTTTTGCAATATAAAATTAAAAGTACAGCAGTATAATCTTGGGTTCCCCAGGATTTTGCATACTGCATTCTGTGCAATATTAGCAGTAACTAAGACTTAGCCAGAAGTATTTGTCATACACATAAGCAAACAATATTTCTGTGATGGGTGACTAAACACGTACAGTGAGAAAACAATGAAACAACTGTGGCACAGTTATAGAATTAATCTTGCCAACTGTCTCTTCCCCTGAAGTACACTCTTTCAGAGGAAAACTAGTGCATTTTGAAAGTTGCGGCTCAAGTCCTACTCTTCCGCAAGCAGCCACATCACCCTCTTTTGGAGGTGTAGGCAATGGTTGGGTCTTCCTCCTGCTGCCTTCCCCACGTGCTCACCTCCATATCAAGTTGCATGATACTACGGGACACACCATATTGTAAAATTAAAGTTATTTCCTATGTGGATATTTTATTTATTTTAATGTGTGTATTTGTTAGCTAGTTATGTTCATTGGAAATAATGCAGCATTTCAAGATGACCCAGAAGCATTGCCTGAATGAGTTTTTTTCTCAGAGTCGGATAGTTTGCAATTGGCAAATGAGGGAAATTAAACAGAATTACAGGATGAAGCTTGTTAGTAACTCATAGCCATAACCCTCTGAGTTAAACTGCCAGACTTGCCAAGACATCTGTTGAGAATATTATTAAAAAATTAGCAACTGCTGGTATCCATAACTCCCATACCATTCCAGATATACCCTAACCAGTGGCACCTTTAAAAGTATGTAAAATAAAAACTTAGGCCGGTAGAGAAAAAGAACCACAGACAAGGTATTTTAAGTGCTTTCATCCTTTATTTTCAGGACTTCATCAGAACAAATGAAGGAGAGTTTAGAAAACCTAAATGTTTTAAATAGTATCGCATACTTGTTGAATAGGATACAGGAAATGCAAAGGTATTACTAGGTGACCAATAGCAAAACATGTATGACATTGGGCAGCCAATTGTGAGACATGTATAATGCCAAGCAGCCAATTACTAGGTAACAAGTGGTGTGAGATTAAACATCATGTACAGAACTGATCAATTGAACGGTAATAAATTAAACATTAATAAATTAGCCATTAAGTAATGAGAGGGGTGGAAACATCTGAAAGGAAAAGTGTTTATGGTGGCTGGGATACAGTAAAAACATTGTGACTATGTGATCTGATGAATGGCCAAGCTGTGGGGACTGTCCAATGGTTATACTTTACATGACCCTAATCAGAGATGATTGCGCAGACAAATAATGCTCCTTTCTAACAACTGCAGCTTAACAATGGTCAGGTGTGATACAGTATCCATAGTAACAACTGTTTCTTTATTCTCTATTGGGATTGGGTACAGGACATTGAGATAATCCGAACTAGCTTCAGTTTTAAGACAATACACTATTACTGAGGTGCTACCCTTAATCATCTGCTTCATTTGGCTTCTGTCTCTCATCCAGAGTTACGGGTGTTTGGGCAGTAAATGCCCCACTTGATTACAATGGAAACTACTAGTCCCAGAAACTTGCATGTATCAGCACCAGCAGCTTATCTCCATCCTTGTGGAGACTTCTGTAAATGTTTAGACTACCCCTCATGTATTCCCTTATAGGTATGTGTCATGTTAGCTAAACCCATCTTGTGCAATTCTGACCTGCTTGGTAAATAGAAGTCGTCCTTTTTTCCCATCTTACCAGCAGATGTACATTTCCAGTCTGTCAAGCAGATGATTATATAATTAGACAAAATACTGAGTGCTTCATCCTTTGTCATAAGGTCTTTCAACATCTGAAATGTAGTAACTTGACATCTACTTACTCTTTATGAACATAACTATTTCTGCAATGAAATCACTGACACTGTATTTTGGTTTGCCTCTATGGTTTCTGTCTCTTTTCTTAGAAGTTCTAGGTATGAGCTTAAAATGTTAAAAGGCACTTTACTTATATTCAACATAGTTATAGTCAGACATCTTTACTGACTGTATACAGAGTATTTCCCCATAGGGGAATCTGGTGGTAATTACCACACCTTCAAATGCCAATAGAAATTGTGTACATCATTCCTGTCTTTAAACTGAGGAAACAGTATGTATTGGTCTTGGCATTCTGGGCTTAGGTGCTGCCTGTTACTTGCATGCCTTTGCTGGAGAGTTAACACTTCTCGCTAAGCAGGCACTACTTCTCTCTGTTCCTGCTTCTTCTTCCTCTCAGCATCTTCCTCCAGTTGCATTTAAAGATCATCCAGATGCAAACTGGGTGTCCCTTTTATTACATGCTGTACAAATAAAATATCTGACAGTCTGCCTCCATGTCTAGAAGAATGAACTTTGACTGCACACACGGAAGTGTCAGGTCTTCTTTTTTAATCCAATATGAGTGAATTATTTTGATTCGCACTTTTTAACCAGTTGTGTCACTGACATTTTGCAATAATCTTCAGAGCTCACCTTGAGTTTTTCTTAAGTACTTTGAATGAAAAAAGGTTCACGGATAACTTTCAGTGACACTACCTCCTTTCTGCTTTCATAATATATGCTGTCATCAAGTTGGCCAATCTGGCACTAAGGTCTTTGAACACTCTTGCTATAAGCTAAACATATTAAAAAATAGAAGGTTATAGCCAACTTGTCTGTAAAAATGGCATAGGCCAACAGTCATTTTAGTGCTGTGAGATTTTTTACACTGAGAAAGCAAACTATATTTCTGTCCTCTACAGTGCCTGAAAATAGGTTTTGTTCCATCCTGATTTGAATGGAGTTGAAGTCAATGATCCAAAATAAACAGGAAAGTGTAGTAGTCTTAATTTAGCTTCCTCTGCTAGTTAATTCTTCTCAAATTCAAACAGCAGTCCGAACAGAAGAAAGAGCAGTAGTCCCAATTTGGTACTGCTTGGAGGTAAGTAGTTCAAATCTGTCTTAAACTAACCTACATAGAATACACACAGAGCTCCAGTCCATCAGGGCTATGCAGTCTTTTGAAGGATGCAATGAGGTGTAAAAGCAGTTATATTCTACTGTACATGGCAACATTGTTACCAAGAAGGACAGGTATAAATGTCATATGTTTAATAAAATATGCAGCTCTTCACAGTTCTACACAAGAAAATATACATCTCTTGGGAGTTTCATTCACTTTTTGAGGTGGTTCTATGAAGATTCAACTGCCCCTCATTCCTTCATTCATTTTTTCTTTCCCTCGTTGACAATGTCTATATGACTTTGCTAATGTATAATGTAGCCTGCATATTAATTTATATTTAGTAGCATAATTATTTTGATATGCATTATGGGGCAGTTTTGTGCTTATGATAATGAGCTGTGGAGTAGCTATTAGTTTGTGGGAAATGTTGATGAACAAATAATTAAAACTGAGCATGACTAGGTTTATCAATGGCTCAATAAGTGATCACTTTTTTTTTCTCATTTTCAGTTCTTTTGTCTATTTAGTTAGCATGCATGTTTTTAAAACCTTTATATCTTTCTAGCATGTTTTGCTACTTTAAAGAGGTGGATCTTGTGGATTAGTCAGTAATTGTTTCAGATTTTATAGACCACTATGTCCTTTATGGCTTTTAATTTATAACTAGGTACTGTAGGGGTAATTTAGCCTTAAGGCTCCATTTGTCTGTCATTTTTCTTTGGTGTTTTACAAATGTGGACATTTTGATAGCATATTGCATGGCATTAATTGTTATTCTTTTCTTAAGAGAAATGACAATTTGATGAGTAACACATGAAAGTGATTTTATGTAATATGATGCAAACATTGCTAATTTTTATGATTATTTAAAAAAATTGTTTATTATACTTATTTTTAGTTAGTAGGGTGGCCACAGTGGTGCAGCAGTTAGCGTTTCTGCCTCACAGCAAGAGGTTCTCTGGTTCGATCCTTGGCTGGGGTGCCTTCTGTGTGGAGTCTGCATGTCCTTCCTGTGGTCGCATGGGTTTCCTCCAGGTGCTCTGGTTTCCTCCCACATCCCAAAGACATGCTGTACATGGATTAGACTCTCTAAATTGGCCCTAGGTGTGTGTGCGTGCATGTGTGTGCCTTCTGTGGAAGGTTGGGTGCTGGTCTGGCAACTCGACACTGTAAGTTCCTGGAAGTTAAATGTAACTGTAAGTTAAATGCCAAGAAATGCATAGTCATACCCTTCGGGAAAAACAAGGTTACCCCTAGCTACCATATAGGTGGCAATCCACTGAGCACAGAAGAAGTCATCAGGGATCTGGGGACCCAGGTTGACAGTAGCCTTTCGTTTGACACTCATGTTGCTAAAGTAGTTAGGAAAACCTTCTACATTGCCCACCTGATCATGAAGGGATTCACATCTAGATCAAGGGAGGTCATCGTCCCCCTGTACTCATCACTCATTAGACCTATGATTGAGTACAATGCCCCATTCGGAATGTATCTGACCCGACACCTGCAGCAGCTGGAAAGGCCCCAAAAGTTCCTCACCAAAAGGATAAAGGGTCTCAAAAATATGTCTTATGCTGCCCGACTGAAAGAACTCCAGCTCTATTCAGTCTCATACCGCTTGCTCAGAGGTGACCTGTGCCTGACATATAAGGCCATGTCAAACCCTGATTTGATGAATATGCTTCACCTCAAAATCTAGATCCCTCAGAACCACAAGGGCGGAGACTTAAACCTTGACACGTTATTAATAGAACGTGCTGGAGGGACAGATTCATCACCCAGAGACTCCTATGCTGTGGAACAAAATCCCAGTACATGTGAGGTAGAGCACTCGCTGGCCTTGTTCAAGAGGAATCTTGACCAATGGATGGGGATCTAGATATACCCCAGGGATTATTTCAGTGTCACTGCTTGACAGAGGCACAGCAAAATAATAGGCATAGTTTTATTCAAACTAAAGGGGTGGCGAAAGCCAAATAACTATGGGCTAGGCTTATAAATGCCCTTGGGCAGATAGCCTAGTATGAACCTATGAACCTATAAAACTCCACTGCCCATCATGAGCAGACAGGTGATCCACTGTGGCAACCCCTGACCAGGAAAAGAATGAATACTTATTTTTAGTTAGTCTGGGTAAACTTTTTTTGAATTGCTGGCATTTTCTCTGGTTATTACCAAACTGTTGCTTTTTTTCCTCTTCTTACTCTGGTCTTCTTTACACAGAGGTATCATTTGTCTTCTTGGAATGACATTTTAACATTAAGACTATGTGATTAGGTATTGGTGTTACCCTAGTTTTATTAGAAATCTAAAATTATTTGCATGTTTGAGTTTGTGTTTTACATGAAGTTGATTTTACATATAACCTGTGTATTTTTCATGTGCTTATGTAAAGAATCGAGTTAATATTGGTCAGTGTTGTGAGGTTTTCCAGTTCAATCCTCGGCTGGGGTGCCTTCTGTGTGGAGTCTGCATGTCCTCCCTGTGCTCGCATGGGTTTCCTCCGGGTGCTCCGGTTTCCTTCCACATCATAAAGACATGCTGTAAGTGGACTGGATAATCTAAATTGGCCCTAGTCATGAGTGCATGTGTGTGTGTGCCTTTTGTGGAAGGTTGGGTGCCAGGCTGGCAACTTGAAACTGTAAAACTCTACTGCCAATCATAAATGGACAAGTGATCCACTGTGGTGACCCCTAACTTGGAAAAGCCGACAGAAGAAGAAGATTGGTCAGTGTTGTATAAGTTAGTTTTCTCGGTATTGCTATGATTGTTCCTAATTTAATGCTTACAAATGTTAAGATGCTTAACAGTCTTGTAGTCTTTTTCTTTATGGTACAAATTCTTTATACAGAATATTTATGGAAAGAGCACATTTGCTTAAGATGGTGAATAGCCTGGTGATATGGATAGGAAGTTGTAGTTTTGTATCATACATTACCCATCATATTAGTTTGTTATTTTTCAATTTGTTGTTTTGCATTTATTCAGATTAATTCTGTACTAGGGCTATGTATGGATTAGGCATGGAAATACAGGAAAGGAATCATTGGTTCATGATGCTAAATGGATTGTTTTGTTTATTTCCAACTTGGCAATATAGTAATGCATGCTAACTAGATTTTTTCTAGTCCCTAGTGTAGATCATTGAGAATAATGTACCTAGTCAGCCACTGTAGCTACATAGCATGTGCATAAGTATGAGCACATGCAAGAACAGAGCCATTTTGTATAGTCAGAGTGAATCCAGGCATGAATGGAAATGCACATGTGAGTGTGTTTGAAGTAATGAGTCAGTTAGCTTAAATGCATGTTCCAATTACAAATCCTATTGTGTTTATGTACAATAAATGTCTTGAACCCATACACCACTTGATTGTCTCTTTTGAATGCATGAAACAAGTGACCCCTAGCACTGCTTCAATTTTACTGGATCATGAAATCCCAGTTTCTGGGTGTTACTATGTTAATACACTCCTAACAAAAATTATAAATTAATCCACTTGGATCTTTCTCTTTTCCAACAAAGCTATTATTTTTGACAAATAAACAAATAGGTTGTGCCTTTGAGAAGGACATAATGGAAATAAGGGTAAGAAAAACATATAAACTGAACCTCCTTTTCTAAGATATGTTTCTGCATCCAATATCATAATGATACCAGTATGACTGGTATAGGGAGAGAGCTAGCTGATATGATGGACCGAAGGAAGGTTTGTATATTGTGTATGCAAGAGACCAGATGAAAGGGGAGCAAGGCATGGTGTATTGGAGGCGGGTTCAAATTGTTTTATCATGCTGTGGATGGGAGTAGAAATGGTGTAGGCATTATCCTGAAGGAACAGTATGCTAAGAGTGGAGGTGAAAAGAGTGTTGGATAGAGTGACGTTTATAAAGCTGGAAATTGATGGTGTAATGATGAATGTTTTTAGTGCATATGCTCCACAGGTTGGGTGTGCGATGGATGAGAAAGAACAATTTTGGAGTGAGTTGGATGAAGTGGTGATGACTGTACCCAAGGGTGAGAGACTGGTGATTGGAACAGATTTCAATTGGCATGTTGGTGAAGGGAACAGAGGGGATGAGGAAGTGATGGGTAGGTATGGTGTTAAGCAAAGGAATGCAGAAGGTCAGATGGTAGTGGATTTTGCGAAAAGGATGGACATGGCTGTGTTGAATATGTATTTTAACAAGAGGGAGGAGCATAGGGTGACATACAAGAGTGGAGGAAGATGCACACAGGTGGATTATATCTTATGTAGAAGGGCCAGTCTGAAGGAGACTGGAGACTGTAAAGAGGTGGCAGGTGAAAGTGTAGTTAGGCAGCATAGGATGGTGGTTTGTAAGATGACATTGGTGATCAAGAAGAGGAGGATGAGTGTGAGGGCAGCACCAAGGATCAAATGGTGGAAATTGAAAAATGGTAATTGTGAGGTGATGTTCAGGGAAGAGAGTTAAGACAGGCACTGGGTGGCAGTGGAGAGTTACCAAATAGCTGGGTAACTATAGCAGAGCTAGTAAAAGAGACTGCTAGAAAGGTGCTTGGTGTGACATCTGGGCAGAGGAAGGAGGACAAGGAGACCTGGTGGTGGAGTGAAGAAGCACAGGAGAGTATACAGAGAAACAGGTTGGTGAAGAAGAAGTGGGATTGTCAGAGAGATGAAGAAAGTAGACAAGAGTATAAGGAGATGAGGTGCATGGCAAAGAGAGAGGTGGCGAAGGCTAAGGATAAGGCATATGAGGAGTTGTATAAAAGGATGGACACTTAGGAGGGAGAAAAGGACCTGTACCAATTGGCTAGACAGAGGGACGGAGCTAGTAAAGATGTGCAGCAGGTAAGGGTGATAAAGGATAATGAGGGAAATGTACTCTCAAGTGAGTAGAGTGTGTTGAGCAGATGGAAAGAGTACTTTGAGGGGTTGATGAATGAAGTGAATGAGAGGGAGAGAAGGTTGGATGATGTGTGTATAATGAATCATGAAGTACAGTGATTAGCAAGGAGGAAGCAAGGATAGCTATGAAGAGGATGAAGAACGGAAAGGCTGTTGGTCCAGATGACATACCTGTGGAAGCATGGAGGTGTTTAGGTGAAATGGCAGTGTAGTTTTTAACTAGATTGTTTAATGAAATCTTGGAAAGTGAGAGAATGCCTGAGGAATGGAGAAACAGTGTTTTGGTACCGATTTTTAAGAATAAGGGTGATGTGCAGAGCTGTAGTAACTACAGAGGGATTAAATTGATCAGTCACAGCATGAAGTTATGGGAAAGAGTAGTGGAAGCTAGGTTAAGAAGGGAGGTGATGATTAGTGATCAGCAGTATGGTTTCATGCCAGGAAAGAGCAGTACAGATGCGATGTTTGCTCTGAGAGTGTTGATGGAGAAGTACAGAGAATGTCAGAAGGAGTTGCATTGTGTCTTTGTAGATTTAAAAAAAGCATATGACAGGGTGCCTAGAGAGGAGTTTTCATATTGTATGAGGAAGTCATGTCAGAGAAGTATGTAAGAGTGGTACAGGATATGTACGAGGGTAGTGTGACAGCTGTGAGGTCTGCGGTGGGAGTGACGGATGCGTTTAAGCTGGAGGTGGGATTACATCAAGGTTCAGTTCTGAGCCCTTTCTTATTTGTAATGGTGATGGACAGGTTGAGAGATGAGATCAGGCAGGAGTCCCCGTGGACTATGATGTTTGCAGATGACATTTTGATCTGTAATGAGAGTAGGGAACAGGTGGAGGAGACCCTGGAGAGGTGGAGATATGCTCTAGAGAGAAGAGGGATGAAGGTCAGCAGGACTAAGACAGAATATATGTGTGTGAATGAGAGGAAAGACAGAGGAATGGTGAGGATGCAGGGAGTAGAGGTGGCAAAGGTGGATGAGTTTAAATACTTGGGGTCAATAGTTCAGAGTAACGGTGAGTGTGGAAGAGAGGTGAAGAAGAGAGAACAGGCAGGATGGAGTGGGTGGAGAAAAGTGTCAGGATTGATTTGTGAGTACCTGTAAGAGTGAAAGGGAAGGTCTATAAGAGGGTAGTGAGACCAGCTATGTTATATGGGTTGGAGACAGTGGTATTGACAAAAAGGCAGGAGTTTGAGCTGGATGTGGCAGAATTAAAGATGTTAAGATTTGCAATGGGTGTAACAAGGGTGGACAGGATTAGGAATAAGTATATTAGAGGGTCAGCCCAGGTTGGAAGGTTTGGAGACAAAGCCAGAGAGGGACGATTACTTTGGTTTTGACATGTGCTGAGGAGGGATGCTGAGTATATTGGGAAAAAGATGCTAAGGATGAAGCTACCAGGTAACAGGAAAAGAGGAAGGCCTAAGATAAGGTTTATGGATGTGGTGAGAGAGGACATGCAGATGGTTGGTGTGACAGAGCAAGATGCAGAGGACAGGAAACAGGTGATCTACTGTGGCGACCCCTAACGGGAAAAGCCGAAAGATGATGATATTGATATATATATATATATATATATATATATATATATATATATATATTATATATACAAATATACATATATATATATATATTATATATACATATACATTATATATATATATATATATATATATATATATATATATAGATATACACACACACACACACACACACATATATATAGAACTGCTCTCTCCAAGGCAAAAAACACAGCATCCATGGGACCGGATGGTGTCCCCGGCTGTGTACTCCACAAACTCAATGAGGAATTAAACCCGCAGTTAGGACAGCTGTTTAATCTTAGCCTCACCTCAGGATACGTACCCAAGGAGTGGCACACGGCGACTGTGGTCCCACTTCACAAGGGCGGTGCCTCCACCGACCCTGGAAATTACCGTCCCATTAGCTTGACAAGCCTTATCTGCAAAGCCATGGAGAGGATCATAATGGAACTCATAAATAAAGACATAGGGAACTTGCAGACTTTGGATCCAACCCAGTTTGGCTTTGTCAAAGGCAGATCATGCCTTTTAAACTTGGTTGACTTTTTCGAGACAGTCACCAAGGCCACTGATGAGGGTAAGGCAGTCCATACAGCCTACCTAGACCTGGCAAAGGCCTTCAACACAATACCCCACTCAGGTATCATCGAAAAACTCATCAGCTTGAATGTAAACCCATACATCACAAGATGGATTGCAAACTGGCTAAGTGACAGAACCCACAGGGTCAGAGTTGCTGGCGCCATGTCAGACTCAAAGCTGGTCACAAGTGGTGTCCCACAGGGCTCAGTCCTGGGTCCACTCTTGTTCGGCATCTACTTTTCTGAAGTACAAGCAAACACAGGAGGGAGATGACTGCAAACTGGGCGCCATAGTTGAAAACACATCTGACACAGATATCCTTCAGAAGGGCCTCACAGAAACGGATAACTGGTGCCAGAGCCATGGCCTAAAGTTAAACGCCAAGAAATGCATAGTCATACCCTTCGGGAAAAACAAGGTTACCCCTAGCTACCATATAGGTGGCAATCCACTGAGCACAGAAGAAGTTATCAGGGATCTGGGGACCCAGGTTGACAGTAACCTTTCGTTTGACACTCACGTTGCTAAAGTAGTTAGGAAGACCTTCTACATTGCCCACCTGATCATGAAAGGATTCACATCTAGATCAAGGGAGGTCATCGTCCCCCTGTACTCATCACTCATTAGACCTATGATTGAGTACAATGCCCCATTCGGAATGTATCTGACCCGACACCTGCAGCAGCTGGAAAGGCCCCAAAGTTCCTCACCAAAAGGATAAAGGGTCTCAAAAATATGTCTTATGCTGCCCGACTGAAAGAACTCCAGTTATATTCAGTTGCTTACCGCTTGCTCAGAGGTGACCTATGCCTGACATACAAGGCCATGTCAAACCCAGATTTGATGAACATGCTTCATCTCAAAAAAATCTAGATCCCTCAGAGCCACAAGGGCGGGAGACTTAAACCTCGACACGGTTATTAATAGGACGTGCTGGAGGGATAGATTCATCACCCAAAGACTCCCTATGCTGTGGAACAAAATCCCGGTTTATGTGAGGCAGAGCACCTCACTGGCCTTGTTCAAGAGGAATCTTGACCAATGGATGGGAGATCGCAGATACACCCCAGGGGTTACCTCAGTGTCACTGCTCGACAGAGGCACAGCAAAATAATGGGCATAGTTTCTCCAAACTAAAGGGGTGGCGTAAGCCACAAAACTATGGGCTAGGCTTATAAATGCCCTCGGGCAGATAGCCTAGTATGACCCTATGAACCTATGAACACACACACACACACATGCACACACATACATATATATACTGAGATGTCCGTTGCTTATTTTAAAGCTGTCTCGCTATGTTAAACCCATTTAACATAGCGAAACAGTAAAAAGCAATGGAGATCTTGATTTCTCTGTTGCTTTTTTTTTTAAACCTGTCTCGCTATGTTAAATGGGTTTAACATAGCGAGACCGCTTTAAAATAAGTAACGGAGATATCCATTGTTTTTTTTTAAACCTGTGTCGCTGTGTTAAACTCTTTTAACATAGCGAGACAGTGTTTTAAAAGAGACTTACACTAATGGAAAAAGTCCGGGCGACCGGACCTTTTTCCATTAGTATAAGTCTATCTACAATGTGCACGCTGGCCAATCAGCATGCACGTTTTGGAATATTAATGGGGGGTCATGGTATAATAGCGGCTCATGTGCCATGGTAGAGTATACAAACTGTTATCATTCATGGAGTTAATTCTAGACATAATACTACCTCTCCTTTAATCCCCAACGTCTATGTTAACCTGGTAGTATCACTATATTATCACCATAAAGCTTTGCATAGTAGTAGACAGTGGATTCCTGTGTGCGGTATTGAATTGTTTAACTTAAAACTGCCTTAAAGCACACTGTGCTGTATATGCTAAGCCCAGAAAGCGCCGTGCACCAGGGGCTATTATAAGCGGCTCTACCACTGTGAACTTATAAAATAAGTCTTATTTCCCCTTTTGGGTGCAGAGATTTAATGACTTTGTACAGAATTTAAAACTAACCCTGCACTTATCACTGCTTTTACCGCATTTTGCGGATCCCATTTAGCGTTGTGCACGAAGGTATGAAAGAACAGATTCCACTGTTGAAAACATAACTTGGTTCTACCCTTCTCTATATGCAGATGTTTTATCTAAACACTCAATATATCGCTTAGTACAATTTAATATCCTTACCAAAGCAACAGTTTCCTCTACTTCCTATATTGAATAAACAGTAAAACCAGAATAAAATGTATTCAAATAACTACTGAATGGCATTTTTGCCGACTTCTAACCATAGACTTAAACCTAAACAGCGTTCCAAGACTAATCCACTACAGTACTACACAATTACTTTTGTCTATGTATTTAAACCATCCTGGACTAGATACCCCTAATACATAGTGTCCTGTACCTAAAACAGTAGTTTGTAAGTGTATTATTTAGTCAAACACTACTCTTTTTCCTAGCTATCTGACTGTATTACAAGGCAGTATTAGAGTTCATAAGAGTTCCGGTACTTTTTGTAATTTCTTGTTTGTCTGTAAATGGATTATCTTATTTAATTGCAAATGTAACTCCTTTTTATACTAGTTATCTGTATATGTTTGAGTAGTTCAGAGTTCATTAGAAGTTTTTTTTTTTTTTCAAAACAAGTTTATTGTTTTAACATATAAGAGAAATATCATAACAATTTTATACAAATAATTAAAAATAGGTATTATTATAATATTCAACAAAACAACTAAAGTATTTACAAAGACATCCACTACAATCAGATCAATTAATTAAACTAAAATACTGTGCTATTGAAATTAGAATTTTTTTAACAAATTTTGTAAATTATCCCATACAATAAAATGTGATGTTTTTCTAGTTGTTCTCATTCTAATTGTGCTTATTTCCATATGACACATTATATTCATAAGATTTTTAAATTCATTGAACGAAGGAGGTGTATCTGAAATCCAATTTCTAGTTATTATTTTCCTAGCCACTTCTAGGATAGACCATAACAAGGGAAGCTTAATCTTTTTAACACATTGAGGTACAGGTGTGTTGAATAATATTAGAGACTTAGAAATAATGAAATTATCTGTAAAAGAGCCTGCAAAATTCATTAATTGACTTCCAGTATTCTTTCAACTTCATACAGTCATAAAACATATGAGCCCAGTCAGCATTAATTTCTACATTACATCTCTTACATAGATTATCTTTATTATTAATTTTATTCATCATCAAAGGTGTATAAAAGATCTATGTAAACATTTCCATGTATAAAGTCTCCAGACAATGGAAGATGTAGTTCTATAAGCAGATTCCAATATATATTGTTTATCTTGTTGAGTTGGTGGGTCCCCATTAATAGAGGTGAAATAATTCCAGTATGAATCTACATTGTAAAAAGTTTCTTGTCTGATAATTTTATGTATATATGAAAGTTTACCTTTATCAGAAACTTTATGCTGTAAATTTATTATCAAGTAATCACTCAGTTTTGGAATAGATTCTTTAACTGTTATAGACATTAGATCTATTCTATCAATGAGATGTTGTCTAAAGATCTGAACCTCTAACCAGCAAGTTTCTCTTAGATCAAATTCTTGTTTTAAGAAATCTAGATTTTTGACTTTATTATCAGATATCAGCTGATACCAGTACTTTAGATTATTATCTATAGCTAAATGAGCTCCTTCAGAAGTAGATGACATACGCATACCCTGAGTATAAATTATAGGGAGTACAATAAAATTCCATTCCCTATACTTAGGGTGCATGAATATAAAGTTACGATAACTAATAATAATATTTAATGGGTAACAGACCATATGTTAGTTCATTAGAAGTTTGATACACTAACAGATTTATATTCTTTTGACTGATACAACTAATGCTACCCTGTCTAAGAAATATCTTTACATGCTTTCTAGTTGTAGTATTGTCTGCCTCACTACCTTTTCTCTCTTTCTGTATATTACCAGCCTTGTGCTCCTGTTGTCCTTACACCAAACACCTGAACTTACTCTGCTGGACACCTCAGAAAATTAGTTCAAACTACAGAATTAGCTTCCGGCTCCCTGAGAGATATTTTCCTCTTAAAAAGCAATGAAAGTATGCATTGTTACAGCTAAGAGAAATTTGCAACTATACAAATGTATTAAGCTTCTGCTAGGTTAGGCAAGCTTCCCAGTCATGTTTGCCAGCAGCCAACCCACCCCCACTTAATACTTTTCTCTTTAAAAAACCCTACTTCCAACTTATATTCTCTCCATTACTATCTGCTCCATCCCCAACTCTCACTTAGCCTGCTATCTCCTGTAGGAGACCTATCTCTTGCAATTAAGTGACTAGCCACTAGATGGCATCTCATTCTTAGCTTTCTGCATATTAATTTCCCACACCTTTGTTAATCGTACCTCCAGTACTCTGTCCCCAGTTTTCCACAGACTTTTTCACCATCTCTCCTTGTCCTAAGGTATCCTTAATCTACTGCTACTCCTCTAACAGCCTGAATCTCTTCATACTGGTCTCTTGACTCTCTTCTACACTCTCCCTCTCCAACTCCCAGATCTACCAGACTTCCTGCTGAATTCTCGTACTTCACTGATTGTCTTCCTTGACAGACTACTCTCGTCTCTACCCGCTCCGTTTGCCTTTCGGGCTCACTCTGCTCCCCTACCCTGCCCCCATATCCCACCCACCCTCACTGCTCCTACATTTAGTCCCCTAAAAGACACACCTCTCTATACCTACTCCTATCATACAAAACACATTATTAACACTCCCAACCCCCTTTTTTTCTCAACACACCCACTAATACCTACCTCTCATCCCTCCTTGCTCTAATACCCAATCTACTACTAGATCTCTTAGGTGCTTTTAATACCTACCTCCCATCGCTCTCTCATCTCACTAACCTTAAAAATGTCTATATTTATCATCCCTCACAAATTACACTCATTAATTTGGGTCTTTCTCCTACCTCCTCTAGTCACCACCTATCTTTTTACCTCCTATGAATAACCACTCCACTATACCCTTCCCTTCCCATCCAAACACACCTCAACACCAACAATACCTTTCTTCCATAACTTCCTAAACCTTATTTTCAATCCCAGCTACCTACTAGCCAAATATCACAGATTAATACACATTAAGTTCACTAACCTAAAAACTAGAAAATTATTTGACTATTATTGTAAGCCTCTCCAGCCTAAACCTTTAACACTCCTCCACTCACTTTTAGATGGGGACATTCATCCCAACCCTGGCCCTAACTATCCCCTTACCACTGCAACCAGCAACCAAGACAAAACTAGGACCCTATCGTCTACCAAACCTTCCAATTCACTCTCTATAGCGCACCTTAATATATGTAGTATTTGCAATAAAATTTCTCAAGTTCACGCCCTCCTACAGGTTCAGCTATTTGATATCCTATGTTTATCAGAAACATGGCTAAAACCTACCATTAAAGACAATGAAATCACCCCACCTGGTTACAATATCATTAGACTTGACCGTACTTCCAAAAAGGGAGGAGGGGTAGCAATCCTCTATAAAACAGAGCTTCAAGTCAGCACTATAAATTTTAACTTACCTTTGGACAATAGTGCAGAAATAATTATCTCCAAACTTCAGGTCAACAAATGTAAAGCCATAAATATCATCTGTGTTTATCTTCCCCCAGGAAATAACATTAATACACTCGAATATATCTTTAACTGGCTTTCTATTAATCTCCCACAAGAAACCATAGTCATTGGGGACTTTAATATAGATTGGAATTCCTGTACAAGTATAAACCCCACCACCCATATTAACCTATATGGCTTCTCCCAACTTCTAAACTGCCCTACCAGAACCAATAGACTCAATAACAAAGATAGTACCTTGGATTGGATACTTACCAATACTCCTCAACAAACCT